>NC_092237.1:57763707-57788707 GCF_036320965.1 Panulirus ornatus | reverse complement strand
TATGATTCGTGCTGTATTCAGAGGCTCTGTATGATTTGTGCTGTATTCAGGGCCTCTGTATGATTCGTGCTGTATTCAGAGGCTCTGTATGATTCGTGCTGTATTCAGAGGCTCTGTATGATTCGTGCTGTATTCAGAGGCTCTGTATGATTCGTGCTGTATTCAGGGGCTCTGTATGATTCGTGCTGTATTCAGGGGCTCTGTATGATTCGTGCTGTATTCAGGGCCTCTGTATGATTCGTGCTGTATTCAGAGGCTCTGTATGATTCGTGCTGTATTCAGAGGCTCTGTATGATTCGTGCTGTATTCAGAGGCTCTGTATGATTCGTGCTGTATTCAGGGGCTCTGTATGATTCGTGCTGTATTCAGGGGCTCTGTATGATTCGTGCTGTATTCAGGGCCTCTGTATGATTCGTGCTGTATTCAGAGGCTCTGTATGATTCGTGCTGTATTCAGAGGCTCTGTATGATTCGTGCTGTATTCAGGGGCTCTGTATGATTCGTGCTGTATTCAGAGGCTCTGTATGATTCGTGCTGTATTCAGAGGCTCTGTATGATTCGTGCTGTATTCAGAGGCTCTGTATGATTCGTGCTGTATTCAGAGGCTCTGTATGATTCGTGCTGTATTCAGAGGCTCTGTATGATTCGTGCTGTATCATACAGTCATAAAATTTCCACAAGGGGAACATGGCTTTACTTTTTCTTTATCAGTAAAGGCTTACGTCAAATTGTGGAACTTTTAGCCTATACCAACTACGATCAGGTTAGGTGTCGACATATTCCTAGAACTCTGCCTATAATAATAATAATAATAATAATAATAATAATAATAATAATAATAATAATAATAATAATATAACAATAATAATAATAATAATAATAATAATAATAATAATAATAATAATAATAATAATATTAATAATAATAATAATATTAATAATAATAATAATAAAAAAATAATAATAATAAAACAACAACAATAATGATAACAATAATAATGTGATAATGATAATAATAATAATAATAATAATAATAATAAGAAAGTTAATACAAGGAGGGGAGGATTTCCGGCCCCCCGCTCCCGTCCCCTCTAGTCGCTTTCTACGACACGCGAGGAATACGTGGGAAGTATTCTTTCACCCCTATCCCCAGGGATAATATACATATATATATACATATATATATATATATATATATATATATATATATATATATATATATATATATATATACATATATATATACGTCTGTTTCCTTCCGCTACCTCGCAAACGCGGGAGACAGCGACAAAGTATAAAAAAAAAAAAAAAAAAAAAAATAATAATAATAATAATAATACACAAAATAATGATAATTATAAATAATTCTCTGCCCTTCGAAACACTGGCCATCAGAGTACAAGCCCAAAGCCAAACCACTGCTCAGGCTTATCCCACACCCTAACGACCTGCCGGAAAATCCAGAGGGCTTGACGGTGGCTGTGATTAAGGAAAATATGCACGAGAGAGAGAGAGAGAGAGAGAGAGAGAGAGAGAGAGAGAGAGAGAGAGAGAGAGAGAGAGAGAGAGAAGGGGGGAAAAAAGTGAAGCGGTAGAAAATCGGGCTATTTTTTTGGAGGGAGGAGGGGGGGGGGTGGATATATGGGTGCAGAAGGGGGAGGAAAAAAGAAAAAAAAAATAGGGGTGTGGGTGAAGCAAGTTGTGTCGGCCATGTTATTGGTGAGAGGTGACACTTGTGTGGAGTGAGGGAGAGTTACTTTGCTCACTCAAATGAGGCGCTGATGGCATGAGAGGTGTGTGTGTGTGTGTGTGTGTGTGTGTGTGTGTGTGTGTGTGTGTGTGTGTGTGTGTGTGTGAATTACGGGGAGAGATTTTTTCACTCGGCTAGCCCCGTCTCTAACTCTGCATGTACTGTATATACAGTGTATATACAATGTATATACACTGTATATACAGTGTCTTTACACACACATACACACCAGTCTAAACCAGGTAACTACTCATCGGCTAATCACGAGGGGGGAGAATGAACAGCTGGGTAAGTTTTGGGCCAGCGAGTGCGCCCATGATTCGAACCCAAGCCAGCCCAAGCGTGAACCAAGGTCAGCGACGACTAACCACTTCACCACGGAAGCCCAGGTGTGTGTGTGTGTGTGTGTGTGTGTGTGTGTGTGTGTGTGTGTGTGTGTGTGTGGCGCGGTACTTAAGGTTAGCAAGGGAAGTTTATTAAGGAAGTTTAGGGGGAGGAGGCAGTGAAGAGCTTCGAGAAGGAGAGCAAATATGTGGCTGAACACTCCGGTAATGGCTGGGGTGAGGATGGGACAGCGAGTGGGTGTTAGGAATATCGGCGGTGCTGGTGGTGTGGAGGTGGTGGGGGTTAGGTGGAACAGGAGCAGAGCAGGTGATGAACATGTGTGGCAACGTGGACCAGACGTTAGCCAACCAGGTTAATGGGGAGAGATAATGAAGCTTTGCATCATTAAAGATAAACTAGGGTTAAAACACATAGGAACTCGACGAAACAAAAAAAAAAAAGGGGGGGGGGGAAACATCCATCCTCTTGTAGAGAACATATCTGGTATGTGTGGGTAACGAAAGTAAAGTCAGTGCAGAAAAAAAGGTCTCAGAATTCTCTTTTTTTTTACTACTGAGTGTTACGACCACAACCGATCATGTAGTTCATGTGATACTGTGAAATGTGCTGGTGTGTGTGTGTGTGTGTGTGTGTGTGTGTGTGTGTGTGTGTGTGTGTGTGTGTGTGTGTGTGATAAAAGTATGTGAGGTCTGTGTGTTGAGACAGAGGCTGTTTACTGCCAACCATTATAGTGGCATTAAGAGACGGGTGCAAGAGACAGGAAGACCTCCAGAGGGTTACGGATGAGACAGCGGTGTTGCCCTACGGAAAGGAGAGCAGCTGCTGTCTGCGGATGAGGCCGTTCTGTCGGACGAACACGAACAGACAGGTGGCACGCGAAGTCGATCTGATGAAAACGATGGTGTGTGTGTGTGTGTGTGTGTGTGTGTGTGTGTGTGTGTGTGTGTTAACTGAGGACACTGACGGGTCAGTACAAGTGAGAGGAGGTTGTGGAGTCTTAGGCGACGAGTACTTCCTACAATGTCAATTTGGATGGAGAAAAAGAAATTGCAGTCTCTACATTATAAAGTACACTTGGCATTGTATACATTTCATGTGGCTTTTCCATGGCAAACATGGAATGGAACCACGGGAGGCCAGGGAAAACTGCGTAAATGAAGCAGGAGCCGCGCCAGATAACGTATGCTTGGGAATGTCAGGTGAAGGGAGGAAACAGAACCGCACATGGGATTAAAGCCAAAGGAAGGGGAGGGTGGTGCTGAGACTTGAGGTTCCGAACGGGTGTAGGCTAGAGGCGTTGCACTCATTACAGGACAGGGAGACACACCAGTGTAAGTGTGTGTGTGTGTGTGTGTGTGTGTGTGTGTGTGTGTGTGTAGAACAGAGGAGCTTGGCGTGTGAGGGTGAGGTGTGTGAGGGGGACGTTCATCTCACTCCGAAGACACAGTATGAATAGACAGTAACGAAGTATTGTCGTATTATGAAATACTGTTTGCGCCTGCAGACTACACAAAGGGAGTGAGTTACACACACACACACACACACACACACACACACACACACACATACATCTTCGATTGTTTCCTTCCTTTTATCAAAAGTAAGATGGATGACATGCCCTGTGTGGCGCAGCCGCATGTACTCTGTCTCTCCCGCGTGAAGGAGACCAGAATCAAGTGATGAGGAACAGATTAATCTTGCCGTGGCGTTAATCGTCTGCCGATGTGGCGAAGGATCAAATTCTGCCAAACTTCAGTTTCTTGTTCCAGATTCTCACAGAAGTTCCAGTCTCTCCCCCGCGCAAAAAAAAGAAAGAGTTCCAGGTCCACACAAGACTTCCAAGTCTTTTACAAAGAGTTCCAGATCCTCTCGAGAGTTCCAGATCCTAACAGGAGTTCCACGACGCCGAGACCCTTGAGCCATTCACCCCCCGAACCCCCACCCCCTTTACCACCGACCCTGCCCTAGCCACTCCCTTCGCTGGCCACACCCCTGCCCTAGCCACATCCCTCGCTGGTCACACCCTTGCTCGAACCATGCCCTCACTAACCACATTTCTACCCTAGCCACACCCCTCGCTGGCCACACCCCTGCCCTAGCGACTACCCCTCGCTAGCCAAATCTCAGCCCTAGCCACACCCTACGCTAGCCACATCTCTGTCCTCGCCACACCCATTCGCTGGCCACACCTCTGCCCTAGGCACACCCCTCGTCATCCACACCTCTGCCCTACTCACACCCTTCGCTGGCCACACCTCCGCACCAGCCAAGTACACACACACACACACACGACACACGTGGCCCGCCCGAGCCCCTCGCTAGACGCTCACAATGCATAACATGTTTTACCTCGGTCACCTCTACCCTCCCATCCCCCCCCCCCTCTCTCTCTCTCCCGCGTAGTAAGAACAGCCGAGTCTTCTCCCTACCCTAACACACGCTTCCCCCCACCCTCCTCCCCTCTCCCCTTTCCCCCGCCACAGTGTTTGCCTCCTACTCCTCCTCCTCTCGCCTCGACCAGCCCCCAGATCCCCGACCAGCTCTCCACTCTCTCTCTCTCTCTCTCTCTCTCTCTCTCTCTCTCTCTCTCTCTCTCTCTCTCTCTCTTACACACACACACACACACACACACACACACACACACACACACACACAGTAAACCTTGGAAGACTAAACAGTGAGTGTGGTTTGCCTTGAGGTCCACAGACACAGCTAATGGTCAGAACAATGGCCGTGTGTGTGTGTGTGTGTGTGTGTGTGTGTGTGTGTGTGTGTGTGTGTGTGTGTGTGTGTGTGTGTGTGTGTTGTCTAGCCTACCAGATGGCATAAGGCATCATGACAGCGAAAGTAGACGAGCGAGGGAACGAAAGACGAAATCAAGTGAATAGGCAAAGGCATCACCATCATCATCATTATCAAATTCACACGAAGACAGACCATACCAGACACATGGGAGAGTGGGGACAGTACAACAACAGATTAGATTAAGTGGCTGTACCATCAGGGTAGGTGTGGGAGGATAAATAAAAGCCATCAGGAGACGGTTCTACTGAGAATGACTAAATAAAAGCCACCAAGCAGACAGTTCTATTCAAAATGGCTCAATAAAAGCCAACAGGTGACAGCTCTACTGAGAAGGGCCAAATGAAAACCACCAGCAAACAGTTCTATTCAAAATGGCACAATAAAAGCCATCAGGTGACAGCTCTACTGAGAAGGGCTAAATAAAAGCCACCAGGTGACAGCGCCACGAATAATAGCTCAATAAGAGAATAAGAGACACGAAGGGATGGCGCTACTTGGCCAGATTAGGAGTAAGCAAATGACCCTTTGACCCACATCGCCAGAGAGGGTCACACACCCCGGATGCAAAAAGGTCACGGGTGAAATAAAGAGGTCAAGAAAGTTCAAAGACGCAGAGTCTCTCAATCCCGGAGTTTCCTGCGGGTAATGTTTTAGAAATAGCACGAAACGCACACGAACTAGCAATCGAACCAAAGAACACGGGAAGAAACTAACGAGTAAAAAAAAAAAAGAAATACTGGGAAGACGTTAGCAAATCAAAGAACACGGGAAGACGCAAATTAACCAAGGAACACGGGAAGACTAACAGACCGATGAACGAACACAAAGACGAGAGAATAATAAACATTATGTATATATATACGTGAGGGACAGAATTACTGATAAATGGAAAGACGAAGGAGAAGAAGGAAGAAAAAGAAGAAAAAAAAAGAGAAAAGAAAAAGGAAAAAGAAACAAGATAAGAAACGAAATTTAATAAGCGGCGAATAGGAGGCGGGGAGAAAAAAAGAAAATAGGGAGAGGGTTCCCAAGAAATAAGAAAACACGTCTAGTCCACGGTGAATGCACGACGGGTTTCAAAATCCCTCTGGCTAACCTCACGCTCGATTTCGATATATATATATATATATATATATATATATATATATATATATATATATATATATATATATATATATATATATACACATATATATATATATATATATATATATATATATATATATATATATATATATATATATATATATATATATATATATATAAGATTCTTAATTCCATGACGGAACTTCAACAAAAGCCGCCAGACGGTGCAAGGCAAAGTCTCGACTTTTTTTCTTCTCTTATTTAAAGACGAGAGGTTACGGGACAGATGATGAGTGGCGGAAGGAGACGAAGAAATGAAAGAGTTACGACGAACACACTTGGGGAGGGAATGGAACACCAGGAGGAGAGGAAGAGACAAGTGTGACTGGAATGGAACAGGGAAACAGATATGGACCTTTATTATTCTTTTTTTTTTCATGTTAGCTGAGACGGCACGGGCGACAGAGGTCCCCTACTCAGGGCCATCT
Source organism: Panulirus ornatus (assembly GCF_036320965.1). Lineage (NCBI taxonomy): Eukaryota > Metazoa > Arthropoda > Malacostraca > Decapoda > Palinuridae > Panulirus > Panulirus ornatus. The sequence goes on along the minus strand of NC_092237.1, from coordinate 57,782,235 downwards.
CATTAACGTTCTACAGTATATGTATACATACACCTTAAGCCTAGGAAAGGTATACCTATGTTATCGACCAACCCCCCAAAAAGGGTGGATGAACACCTGGGATGACTGTGGACCGACAACCGGGATTCAAACCTATACGCTCGACCTACGTTCATGGTGGGTGAAGAGAAGGGTGGGCGGGTGAACACACAAAAGTAAAAGACGTGTCTGTGGCTCATGACTCATATGTTTTGATGTGGGGGGGAAGGGGGTGCGTCCTGACGAATGCAAGGTGACCTCAAGCGTATCAGAATCTGATTGGCTGCTTGTTATCGTCTATCAGAATCTGATTGGCTGCTGTGTTATCGTCATCAGTGCCTTTGCCTGAGTGTCTGGCTGCCAGTGGCACTAAAGTTCTCGGTTCACGCGAGGTAAAAAAAAAAGAAAAAAAAAAGAAAAAAAAGAAAAAAAACAGAGAAGCTGTAGAGAGGGGGAGGGAGAGGGAAGGGGGAGGTTGTGAAGCAGCTTAGGAGGTAGGGTGGGTAAGGTGGGTGGGGGAAGAGAACTAAGGGACGCAGCAGAAGGGGAGAAAAAAAAAAGATGAAAATGAACGAGAAATGTAGTAAGGAGTCAGAGGTGTCGGGGCGGGGAGGAGGGACCTGACCAAAGAGTGACGGAGGGACCCAGTTGTGACGGCGGGAAAACACACACACACACACACACACACACGGCTCCCGTCACACACGTCACTCCGGCACACAAACCAAGACGGGAGGGGAGGGGGGGGGGGAGGGGGTAGGCACCCTGCATACTGCATCCCCGCTCACACCCCCCCCCCCCTCCCCACCTCCACGTCATCAACCTGTAGCGTGATTTAAAGCTCTCCCTCCCTCCCTCCCTCCCTCCCTCCCTCCCTCCCTCCCTCCCTCCCTCCCTCCCTCCCTTCCCTTCCCTCCACCCAACCCTCTTGGCACGATTGTCTTGCCCGCTCTGATTGGCTGAGAGACTAACCACCTGACTGCCACGCCCCTCGGGATAATGGCCTAGGAGGAGGAGGAGAAGAAGGGAGGGAGGGAGGGAGGCAGACGTCTGGCTCCCCCCCTAAAGCAAGTTGTTCTAGTGAGTACACCACGAAACAGTCACAGAGCCAGCCTGAAATTTCTCCGTGGGTCTCCCTCGGCGAGCGATCGACCTTGTGGCCAGGTGCGCGCACGGGTCAGAATTGGCCTCCCCCTCCCGGAGACGTCAACACCCTCTATGCTGGCGACTCCGCTGTTATCGCAGTCATTCCCGCCGTTTCAGCAAAGATAGATGTATACACACCGCGCTATCAGCGTCTTCCAGCGTGTGACCCAGACGGTCCACACGAACCACCGTCTATCTCCCTTGACTACGCATTGAACGTGAGGTAAGTAATCAGGCCATCTCGAGCGTCGCTGAGAAAAATCAAAGCCTCGATCATGACGCCACCATATCCCGTGATAGTACTCACGAAAACAGGATCTTCATTCATGTGTGTTTAGCCGAACGCTCCCTCGTGTCCCGTCCTTACACAATAGGCACGATTAAAAGAACGGTATTGACTGGCTGGGCCTCGAGAGTACAAGGCGACAGAGTATGTAGCAAAAGCCTCCCAGGTAATGCTTCCCATCCTCCTCCTGCTCCTGCTCCTCCTCCTCAGATTACGTCGTTAATTAAAGATGTGTGCCCCAGAAGAGCTCATTAATGAGTTTCACTTCGTGTGTGTGTGTGTGTGTGTGTGTGTGTGTGTGTGTGTGTGTGTGTGGAAGGGTGGGGTGGGGTGAAGAATAACAGCTGCGACTTGACCACGGCTGATGTCAACAGGCGCGCTCACTCGAACTGCCGAGCGAAGCCACATTCATTTGCAGTTCTTCCTTTCGGGCACCAGGTGATCCTATCCTGTCCGGCGTCGTCTATTGGGTGTCTATTACTCCGGCATTCAGCACCTCCACTAACTCCACGACGCACGTCATCTGACACGGAATTTCCCAGAGCGTCTACACAAAGCTGGCGTTGCGTCATCACGAAGGCACAATGCAGCGAATGCCACCACACACTTCCAGCGCGTCCCCCCCCCCCCCATCACGTGAATATGAGTCAGGTAACACTTCCAGCTCATCGGGACATCTATAATCGTCATATCACACGCCTCTCCTCCTACTCCTCCTCCTCCGTCTCTCCTCCTCCTCCTCCTCCTCCTACTCCTCCCTCCCTCCCTCCCGCGGCTCCTCTTCCACAACCAGCATGTCTGTGATGCTCATGTTAAGAGAGGTTCATTTTTTCTTCTTTTCTTGAAGGGAGACAAGACCTGTAGGCCTTTGAAGGGTGATGGGATATATATATATATATATATATATATATATATATATATATATATATATATATATATATATATATATATATATATATATGAAAGGCTTTTGGAGTTTCAGTGCATTCCAAACGAAGCTGCATATTCTGGTCTCGCTACAAAATACACAGATCCTCTCTCTCTCTCTCTCTCTCTCTCTCTCTCTCTCTCTCTCTCTCTCTCTCTCTCTCTCTCTCTGTATCTTTTACAAAGCGCCAAACATGACACAAACTCAATAGCCGGTGGCATCACCATCTATTTACTTCATCGTCACGTAAAACCTTCCAACACATTTTAAAAGTTAGAAAAAAAACGTTTTAGGACATTCCAAAACTTTACACATAACGTTCCTGCACATCCAAAAGCTTACAATGTACGTTTTTGCACTTTGGAAAGTTTACAAAGAACGTTCCTGAACGTTCTATGTAAACTTTCCAACAAACGTTTCCATACATAAAAGAAAAAGATTCCAACAAACGTTCCTGCACATTCGAAAGTTTACAACAAATGTTCCTGCATGTTCTCCAAATTCGAGAGTTTTAACTAAACGTTTCTATGAATGAAAAAAAACATTACCTTATCACCTTAATGACCCAAAGTTTTTTATGAGTCAAAAGTTCACACTAAACTTTCATCCACGTTCGCAAGTATGCAGCGAACTTACCTGGACGTCTGTAAGTTCACTGTAAATGTTCCTACACATTCGAACATTTACAGCTCCTCCTTATCAAGATATAAACGTTTACAGGTATACAAGAAACGTTTCAACGAGTGCAACAGTCTTCAGCAAACACAGAATATATATATTACGCATTACACATGACAGTTAAACCGTGAAACACGATTCTTTACAATAGAAAAAAAAAGACTCAGAAGTATATATCAAAAGAAAAGGCCCCACTGAACAGAGAGAGAGAGAGAGAGAGAGAGAGAGAGAGAGAGAGAGAGAGAGAGAGAGAGAGAGAGAGAGTGGCTATTATTGGACCGAGAGAAACAAAAGGGTACTGCTGGGGAGAGAGGCTGGGGGGTTGGGGTTGGAGCACTGATGTATACACATCTCGGCTGTGTATAATCAGCAGCATCTTCACCGTGAAGACGTCATCCCCCCCCTATGTCCATACGACGATAAGGTAATCACCACGCAAGCGTGGACAAAAAATAGAGAGAGAGAGAGAGAGAGAGAGAGAGAGAGAGAGAGAGAGAGAGAGAGAGAGAGAGAGAGAGAGAGATACACGAGCGAATGACCTATGATGATCATTAGGAAGAAAATGACAAACATAACGGCAGAAGATGAGGACATGTATGTGAAAATGAACATTTTTTACCTCCTTTCCCCCACCCCACCACCACCACCTCCTCCTCCTCCTTTCAAGGGAGGTGGTATACCAGTTGACAGCATTAAGAGGTCAGGGTTCGATCTTCCCGGCTGCGCCAAGGATGAACTTGTGGGTGGCGTTTTGCGGCGTCAGAAAGGATGCTGCTCTTCTGTCCAATAAAAGGACGGGAGGGATGAAGGATAGAGTGCCTGGCACACAAGTGTATTCTATCTATCCCTATCGTTGGTACGTTGCGAGAGAGAGAGAGAGTGTGTGTGTGTGTGTGTGTGTGTGTGTGTGTGTGTGTGTGTGTGTGTGTGTGTGTGTGTGTGTGTAAATCTCTCACGGTTAGCTTACACAGACCCTCCCGAGTTCGATTCGTAGGCACAACGGTCGACCCACAGCCAATCCCAGCTGTTCATCCTCCCCTGGTCGATAACTGGGCTTAGGCCTGGTGAGTACTACTACTATTTGTGCTTTACGGGAGAGAGTTTTACACTTGTGTTGCCCCGTCTTCTCTACCGTGTCTTTACTCACACACACACACACACACACACACACACACACACACACACACACACACACACACACACACTTAGAGTTTATGCCAGGTACATCCAACCTATCGACCAGCCCCTAGGGTCCTGCCACGACCAGGATTCGAACCCTTGCGGGTTTGATCCCAGGCGGCCTGTGCTAACCGCTACACCACAGAGGTCCGTGTGTGTGTGTGTGTGTGTGTGTGTGTGTGTGTGTGTGTGTGTGTGTGTAGACAAATGGAGTTAAAAAACATCATACATACACAAGGTTAAGAGACCGAGCGACGCGAGTTGAAACTCTCTCCTAGTAACTTACACACACACACACACACACACACACACACACACACACATACACACACACACACACGGCCGGAACTCGTTAAAGAACTTCGTTTCCCTTTCTCTAAAACTCTTACTCGTTAGCAATCTCGTTTCTCCCCTCCCATCCCATCCCATCCCATCCGGGGGTCCCGGCTGCTTAGCAACCTGGTATACCTCCTCCCTCCCCCCTGGTGGTAGCCTGGCGAGGTCTGCTTTACTCCTCTTCCACTTTCCCTTGCTCCTCACCGTCTGTTCCTTACCCACCCTCCCACCCACTCACCCATCCCACCACCACCACAACTTCCTGTTCCTTAACGCGATCCCGTGTTCCTTGCCAACCTCGCTGCCCCCTGGGCCCCCCCACCCCCCGATCACAGTTCGACCTTGCCCTACCCCCCAGGGGCTCCCGGGGTGTTGTCGACCTTGCCCCGCCCTGAAACTCGGTCGACCTCGCCTAACCACCTTTTCCCTCGTTGCCCTATGATGTTATCAACCTTGTTCGCCACCCCCATAACCCCCCCCCCCCCCGCTCAAATCTTCAACTGTCGATCTTGACCCAACTCCTGTTCGACATACCGGCTGTCGTCGACCTTGAGCCCAAGCCCTCGATCGTTGTCGACCTTGTTCCGACTGCCCCCCCCCCCCCTTACAACCGTTGGTTGACCTTGCTCCAGTTTGCAAACCACTGTCGACCTTGCTCAGGTCCCTCACCACTGTCGACCTTGCCATCCCCCTAACCCTACACCGCTGTCGAATTTTGCCCCTAACCCTTCACACTTCTATACCATCGTCGACCTTGCTGTCTCCTGGTCCTCTACGTTGTCGACCTTGCCCCTCATCCTCACCAGTTGTCGACCTTGCCCCTCATCCTCACCAGTCAACCTTGCATACGTTCTCGAAGACCCCGGGCGAGAGAGACCACAAACCTTTTTCCCCACCACTGTATCATAATTGCCAAATTACATGTCTTAATACGAAATGCACTTCGACCTTCCCTTAGCATCAGCGCCAAACACCTGGATGTCGAAGTCTTGCTCGACGTGCGCAACGATAGGTAGCGCCATCGACATCATTTCACCTCTAAGTTTTCTCATGGGTCCGAAAGCCCTCTTGGTCCCTCCCTCCCTGGGCTCCACCGAACGCTCTGTGCTTCCCTTCACCTGCGCCTACCTAGACGCCCTTCAGGGAAATGCTTTGTGTTGGTATACCTTCCTGGACGGATCGTCTCCTGGAATAAAATAAAAAGAAGGGATCTTTTTTCCTCCTCCCTTCCTCCCCTCCACTGCCCAACTTGTCTGTGTCGAGGAGACCTTCACCCTCTGCCCCTCTTAACAGACGCCCTTGTTCGTAGCCTTGGCCCCCTTCCCCTCTGAACAGACTCCCTTGTTCGACGCCTTCACTCTTATCCCCCCCACCCTCCCTTACCCCTTCTGCACAGACCTCCTCGTTAGAAACCCTCTACCTCCACACACACACACACACACACACACACACACACACACACACACACATCCTCGTTTGAAGACTTCGACCCATCCCTCTCGACACCAACTCTCTCGTCGGTCGAAACCTCCAACGCCCCCACCCCCTTTTGGTTCCAAACCTTCCTCACCTCCCCCATCCCCCCAACTATACTGGTGGCGACCTTGTCTCCCCCCCACACACAAACCCCCAACTCGCTCCCAGGAGCAGCAGCAGCAGCCCAGCCACTCCATCCCCCCTCCCCCAACACTGTCATCATTACTCACAACTTTCCCTAAACACTGGGGCGTCGTCTTGAGGGCCCAGCGTGGTAAGAATCTCTCAGCCACCAGCTGGACTCAACAGACACCGAGTTAATCAACCTAAAGAGCGACACAGCCTTGGGCGGAGTCCCCTTGTGAACTGGGAGGCTGGAGTGGACTTGGGAGGGGGAGGGGAAGTCTTCCTCATGCGAACTGGGTAGCTAGGGCGTCATTTCTCGTGTGAAATGGCAAGGCTGGAACGTACTGGGGGGGTGTCATTCACCTGGGAACTGGAAGGCTTTGAGCTTACTATGGACTGGCGGTCATTCACCCATGAACTGGAGGAAGCCTTAAGCTCACCTTGTACTAAGGGGGTCATCCTTCCTCATGTGATCTGGATACTACTTTCCTCTATACATTTCCACACGTCCACGTTGACCAAACACTCGACATCAGACATTCTTTTATCTTTCAGCGCCTTCAGGCCGATTGTACTTCAGCTGCCATAAACACACCAATTCATCTATCATCTACTTCCTTCCTTCCTTTACCCTCTCTCCTCTCGGGATAAAAAGAAGTACCTCGGGATTAAAAGAAGTACCTACACGGAAAATGCAAAGAGAGAGAGAGAGAGAGAGAGAGAGAGAGAGAGAGAGAGAGAGAGAGAGAGAGAGAGAGAGAGAGAGAGAGGAACCCTTGCTTGGTTAGGGAGGTGGGAGGGAGGGGTGGTGGGGGGGGGGTGTCGTACCTCAGAGAGGCTGGTGGGAAGATATTGTCCTGAGGACAATGAGGAGGGGGGAAAGGGGGGGGGGGGTCACAGGATGTTTATCCTCCTTAGCGGCTCTGTGGTGACCTCTGACCTGAGATGCTTGTGCATTCTTCCCCCCCCCCCTCCCCCATCCTCCTCCCACTGATGGTAACAGGGTGTGGTGGATGGAAGGGAGGGTTTGTCTGGGGGTGTGGTGGATGGAAGGGAGGGTTTGTCTGGGGGTGTGGTGGATGGAAGGGAGGGTTTGTCTGGGGGTGTGGTGGATGGAAGGGAGGGTCTGTCTCGGGGGACTGTCTGGGGTGTGTGGGAGGAGGAAGGGGTCTGTCTGGGTGTGTGAGGGATTGAGGTCTGTCAGTGTGTGTGGGGGGGATTTAAGTCTCTCTGGGGGTGAAGGAAATGTGGGTAAGTCTGTCTCGGGGACTGAGGACTGTCTGGGGGTGTGGGGTGAGGTCGGGGAATCTGGGTCTGTGTGAGAGTGAGGATGTGGGTCGGTGTGGAGTGGGGGGTAGAGGGACCTGGGTCCGTATGAGAATGGGGATCTGGGTCGGTGTGAGAGTAGGTGAATCTGGGTCCGTGTGAGAGTGGGGATCTGAGTCCGTGTGAGAGCGGGGATCTGGGTCCGTGTAAGAATGGGGACTGGGTCGGTGTGAGAGTGGGGATCTGAGTCCGTGTGAGAGCGGGGATCCGGGTCCGTGTAAGAATGGGGACTGGGTCGGTGTGAGAGTGGGGGATCTGGGTCCTTGTGAGAGCGGGAATCTGGGTCGGTGTGAGAGTGGGGGATCTGGGGGTGCTGGTGTGGGTGTGGTTTGTGTGTGTGTGTGTGTGTGTGTGTGTGTGTGTGTTGAAGCTTAAAGGGAATCTCAAATATCTTACGTAAGTTCCACTGGTCATTCCAGACGTGAAGAGAGGCGGTTCAGACCGACCCGACGGCACAACAGACATACACACAGACTCCCTGGACCATCTTTCTGCACTGCAGACAGATAATTGTGTTACAATTATTATGAAGGCATGTGCCCTACATACAAGTAGACTGGCAGCCAGCAAACGGCCCGTCTATAAGCCTTTATCTAACGAGTTCATTAACGATAAATGATAATGCAGTGTGCTTTTAAAAGCACACGTGGGGACAAAAGTACACCATTTTTCCCTTTCAGTCATTTTGAAAAGTCTTTCTTTTTTTTTTTTTTTTCAAGGAGGATGACTAGAAGCCCAAGCCCTCCTTCAACCCTCCCTTATTTCTGCCACCCTTGACTTCTCTTCGCCGAAGATTTCGTTGAGCCAATGAGAGCTTCCTTAGAGGTGGCAGAGAGGGCGGCCCATCTGCCAGCCCTACCACCCAACTCCCTCCCACACGTTCATCCAGGCTTTGTGCTGGAAGAGGGACAGCCTGACCCTCCTCCAATCTCCCATCCCTCCCTCCCATTTCACTTATATCTCACAAGTCCTTCCCTTCCATCTTCACCACCCTTTATTCTCCATGCCTCATTTTCTTTTATCCCCTCCCTCCTTCTCCTTTCTTATTCACCCTGTCTCTTCCCATCTCCCTCCTCAACACAATCCTATGTTGGATGCGTCCCTGAGAACTATAACAACCCCTCCCCCTCCCCCCAACCTACGTCACTTTCTTCACTAATTAGCTAATGTTCCTTCGTTTCCTTCTATTGTTCCTTCATTCCCATCTATTTGCCTCCTTGTGTGTTGGTCGAGATGACGAAGCAACTGTCCGCCTCCCTTCTCTTGTTTATGACCTCTACTACGCCTTCATCTCCCCTTCTCTCCTTGAAGCAAAAAAGATAGAAAAAAATGATTATTTACCACACACCGCACCACACATAATCTTCCAGTTGCTATGCATGCTAATCAGACCTTCTGTTCCTAGGTTACGTCATATATGCAACACGGTTTCTATATTTCTAACATGACGGTAAGACCAACAGCCACCTGGTTTATCTTGTCCTTTGACCTGACCCTTGTAAGGGCAAAGCCTAGGGCCATCATACCCTAAGAAGAGCATCGTTGTGCTCAAGGATAATACCTTTGAGTTCATGGATAGTATACCGTCGTGCTCATGGATAGTACCGCCGTGCTCAAGGATAGTATACCGTCGTGCTCAAGGACAGTACCGCCGTGCTCATGGATAGTACCGCCGTGCTCAAGGATAGTACCAACGTGCTCAAGGATAGTACCGTCGTGCTCATGGATAGTACCGCCGTGCTCATGGATAGTACCGCCGTGCTCAAGGATAGTACCGTCGTGCTCAAGGATAGTACTGTCGTGCTCATGGGTAGTACACTGTCGTGCTCAAGGATAGTATACCGTCGTGTTCAAGGATAGTACACCCTCGTGCTCATGGATAGTACCGCCGCGCTCAAGGATAATGTACCGTCGTGCTCAAGGGTAGCACACCGTCGTGTTCAAGGATAGTATACCGTCGTGTTCAAGGATAGTACACCGTCGTGCTCATGGATAGTACCGCCGTGCTCAAGGATAGTATCGCCGTGCTCAAGGATAGTATATCGTCATGCTCAGGGATAGTATACCGTCATGCTCATGGATAGTACACTGTCGTGCTCAAGGATAGTACACCGTCGTGCTCAAAGACAGTACACCGTCGTGTTCAAGTATAGCACACCGTCGTGCTCAAGGATAGTACACCGTCATGCTCAAGGAAAGTACATCGTCGTGCTCAAGGATAGTACACCGTCGTGCTCAAGGATAGTATACCTAGCCAGGACAGAAAATAAAAATCCTGCAAGAGGGGGATCCTGGCTGGGAGCGTGTGAGAGGGGTAGCAAATCAGCGACATCCCCCAAGTTAACATTCAGCGCATTAGGCTGGTGTTAAAATATGCATACGACAAAACTCAACTGGGGTGCCGTTGCGACACTATAACCCCGCTGCTGGAGCTTGTTGCGACGAGGAGAATGAGTAAATTTCTCTAACGCAACGCTCGCGCCGACTGGCCATATATCCACTAGTGGCCTATCGTGTAGGGTCGTAGGGAACACTGTAGAATGATAGGCTCTCGTCCTCCATCGGGGAATTTATTTGAGTCTCCCGCATGAAGCATCGACCTCCGCCAGTGTTGCCACATGGAGGTGTTGGGGATGGGTGGGGGGAGACCTTCGGTGAGGGAGAGTGAGGGGTGGGGGTTATTTCTTCCCGCCAATACTTGTTTCTCCTAACAAAAGCCAGCTACCCTCGCCGGTGCATTCTTCATCAAACTCTCTACTAAAAGGATAAGAAGAAAATAAAAATATCGATCTTCGTCTTGTGCTTAATATGCAGGTTATAGAATCTTCCGTTATGGAGGACATAACCTTGGCAATACTGATCTGAGCAGCAACATGCAGGAACACCTGTCGCCGCTGCCTTGGTACGATTCCTCCAACATGTCACCTTCCAGCATACGACAATCTCCTCCTGTGGGACGACAGTCGCCCCGGTGGACGACTCTTGGCCGAGTTCAGGAGAGGAAAGTCCCTGGGAGGTTGTATGTATGTGAGTAAGAAGGGCGAGGTGAACATCCGAGCCAGGCAGGCAGGCCAGGACGTCTAGCCAGCCGCACAGACAGCAGACGGGGCGCTACCTACCCTGCTAAAAAAGCCGACGTCGCACCGAAAATAACTTGGCCCGAGAAACACCCGCTGCCGCCGACACCACCGCCTTCCTTCCCTCCCGCACTCCTGCCTCCACCCACCCACTGTCCCACCCACTCTGTCCCTTCATCATTCACTCGCTACCTCACCCTTGCTCACCAGTTCTCACCTCACCCATTCTCTCGTCGCAGCTTCCAGAGCCCAGCGTGCTTCGCTGCCAGTCCCCCAACACAAGTAATCAAATTACAACAAGCTCTACAGGTAAAATTAATCCGGTAGAAATTGCATTCCTGTGGCTCCCTTTAACAAACGTCAGGACGAACGTATGACCACAATCCTTGAGAGAGAGAGAGAGGGGTTAAAAAGAACGGTGGGTGGCGCACACAACTTTCACCAATCGCCAATAAGAAAATGGAGAGATGAGCATTTCTTCTGACGTTAAAAATAGCCTTCAGTAATGGTGTAGTGGCCTGAGGCAGCCCTAGTGCTAGGATCGTCTGATGCACTAAGCCACCAACCCAGCCGGGAGCATTTCCTCATCCACTACCGGGAAATAGCTAATGGTATACCGAGCAAAAAAAAAAAAAGTGGCCCAATTGGCATAACGTAGAGCCGAGGCTTAACCTCGAGAGAACCTCAACTCATCGCTGAAGGTATCAAAGCCATCCAACTCGCCTTTAAGAACCTTCCATCCCATTCTATAACAGCCATCACCTAGAGAACCGGTTGGTAAACAATGTACGACAAAGTGCAAGCGGGAAAATGCAGGAAAGCCTTAATACCATGGCAACCGCTGCCACTACTTCCCTCGGCTCGTCCGTCTGCATCGATGGAAGCCTCCTGACCCATTCCCAGGCTGCCTACTCTTGCAGACGTCCTTCGGCCGCTCAGGCAGGTAGGTGGCGGGGCGGGCGGAGGCAGACGTCTGGCAGCGGGATGACTGGTGGGTAGGCTAGACTTCAGACTGCGACTCTGCATATGGCTGAAATATGACTGGTGCGCCGGAGTGGTGGTGGCTGTGGTGGTGTGGTGTCTGGTCAACTGTGTGTGGCCTGGGAAGACCTCAGACAGTCTGCCTGATGCCTCGACCTTCCCTGAATGGATTACAGACAGGAGGATGGCGGGGGTCCAGTGGCCGTCGCCTGGCTCAAGGTGAAGCGACTGCTTACCCTAGGAAGCCGTCGAGAGGGTAAGATTACGGGAGTTGGGTAAGGTCGGGTGACGTTTGACCGAGTGAGATGATACCGCTCGGCATGAATTCTGGATTTTTAATTTCTAGATTCAAAAATTTACCTGTCTACATATACTGACTATAAACAGTGAAAGGTATTGAATACGAAGACCATTTATTATCATTCCATAAAGGGAATATTTATTAGTATTAGATATAAGGAATATTAAGCTTTAGAAAATCTTAAAACTAATTTAGGTCACAAAAAACGATATTCCCGGGGGATGAAAACTTGCGAAACCGTCAAGCAAGAGGGGGAGTCGGGACACAGGTGCCAGCCACACCGAGTGATGAGGGACTGAAATACAAAGGGTGGAAGGGGAACTGATGATGCAGAGGGTGGAAGGGGAACTGATGATGCAGAGGGTGGAAGGGGAGCTGTTGAAGCAGAGGGTGGCCGCAGGGCTTGAAAAAGCAGGAGAGTGTGGAAAGGAGGGAGTGAAAAAACAAAAAGATGGATGGAGTTGAAGCATACAAGGGGGGGTAATAAAGTCACAGAAGGTGGAACTGAAACACAGAAGGGGGGGAGATAGAATTACAGAAGGTGGAACTGAAGCACAGACGGAAGTGGAGAAAGGGGTGAAGCACAAAGGGGAAGACAGGGGACTGAAACACAAAGAATGGAGGAAAGGAAAGTGAACCACAGAGGGTTGGAAGGGGGTGGTTGAAACACGAAGCGAGAAGATAGCTAAAACACTGAGTAGAGGGAACTAAAAAACACAGGGTGGAAGGGTGAGCTGAAACAGGACTGAATGGGTGGAACTGAAGCCTAGAAGGCGCAAGGATGGCCAAAACACAGACGACAGTTGGGTCCTCCCACACTAACCCCCCTCCCCCATCCCCAACCGAGCAGAAAAACAACTTGATCGAGCACAGAAGCAAAACACACTCACGCGACTGGGTTGGAGGAAGTCAGGGCGACAAAAGAGGCCACGCTCCAACTCCCGTTAAACTCACGCAAAATGAGGCGGAGGTGAATTACCAGCGGAAGCAGCACAGACAGACAGACGGGCGGGCAGGCAGGCAGGTAGGTAGGTCGGTCGGTCGGTCGGCGGGGCGGGTCTGTGGGATGTTCCATAGACGCATGGGAGGTGGTGGGTTGAGGGAGGGGGAGCAGGGGGGAAGGAGAGGCGCTGATCACACAGTAATACATAATACAAGGGAAGGAGAGGAGGGGAGAGAGAGGAAGGAGGTGAGGGGGGTGGGGGACCAGGCTTTGTAGCAGTCAGACGACAGGAGCGGAAGAGATGCAGACACTGGGCCAGGAAGGATGTGAGAGGATGGAGGAAGACTACTTTCTAAAGGAGCTCTTGACCCTTGAGGAGCAAGGCTACTGTCTAAGGAAACGCCTAACCCTTAAAAGGCAATGCTACATTCTTAGGGAACGCCTGCCTTTAAAGAGCAAGGCTACTCTCAAAGGGAATGCCTGCCCGTAAAGGGCAAGGCTACTGTCAAAGGGAATGCCTGGCCCTTAAAGAGCAAGGCTACTGTCTAAGGGTACGCCTGCCCGTAAAGAGTAAAGCTACTGGCTAAGGGTACGCCTGCCCTTAAAGAGCAAGGCTACTGTCTAATGGAATGTTCTGAAGGAACATCCCTAAAGAGCAAGGCTCCTCTTAAAGGCAACATCTGACCCTTAAGAAGTCTGCTCTTTAAGGCAACATCTAACCCTTGAGGAGCAAGATTACCAAGGGAACAATTGAACTTAAGAAACAATACTACTAAAAGGAATACCTAAAAAGGGGGAAGGCTGCTTTCTAAGGGAAAACCTGATCTTAGGAAGCAAGGGCACACCTGACCCTTTAGGAGCAACACTACTTTTTAAGGGAATACCTGACTTAGGGAACATCCCTAAAGAACAAGCTTCCTCTCACGGGTAACATCTGGCCCTTAAGAGGCAAGACCGACTATAGTCCATAGTAAATCCTGATCCTTCTTGTACACTGTTTACCATTTAGCTTGTGGCGTGAAAGTGACGTCACAAAAACGGGCCATACGGAAGGCGGGAACAGAGACGGGCAGGTGCGCGCGCAAGGGGCGGCATAAAAGCCAAAACATTAATTCTCTTTTTCCTCTGCGCCTCTGACCTATGAGATGTCTAGAAACCCCTTAAAACCCTGGGCCCAAGAATCGAACCCCATTTCTTTTTTTTTCTTCTCCCCTAACATAAACTACTGATCAGGACCATTAAGTTCCCTACACCATCAGCTTGAAGATGACGGTACGATCCTTGGGTATGGTGTCGTGACCTCTGACCTGACCTTTCAAGGGGTCATTTGAGGCTTCATGGTAGCGCTCATGTTGGTGATGGGGAAGTTGCAGTAGCTGTAGTAATAATGACAGTGAAAAAGGTATGCGCGCGCGCGCGTGTGTGTGTGTGTGTGTGTGTGTGTGTGTGTGTGTGGGTGGGTGAGTATTTGTGTGTGTGTGTGCATGTGTGTGTGTGTGCGTGTGTGTGTCGCTGTAGTGACGATGATGTGATGGGGGCGTCGTGATACTAATGATGATGCGAAAGGGGAGAGGAATGTTGAATGTCGCGACAGTGATGGTGGAACGCAAGAAGAAAATTAACTGATGGAGTCGTGGTGGTGATGGTGATGAAGGTGCTACAATAGTGATGATGGGAGGAGGAGGGGAGGGGAAAGGTAGATAAGTGGGGGTTGGGGGGTGTGGGGAATCTTCCGTGTTAGCGATGATGGTAACGGGAGGAGAAGGAGGAGGAGGAGGAGGAGGAGGAGGAGGAGGTGGGTGTGGTGGGAGGGAGTGTTGTGGTGGGGTGGATATACCAACAGACTTCGGCGACGGCTTCGGCCGCCGTCGTTCACGTCGGGACGCCACCCAACCTAACCTACCCATGATGTCCTCAGTGATTCTTTATATTTCACTCGTCCTCAGAGAGGTCGATAACTTGCCTCACACCCCCTGGAATACCATCCTTGCGGTGAGGTGCCACAACGCTATACTCTCTCTCTCTCTCTCTCTCTCTCTCTCTCTCTCTCTCTCTCTCTCTCTCTCTCTCTCTCCATTCTTCTATCTATCCATCCAGCGTTTTATCTATTCCACCAAGTGTCCGTCCGTCCGTTCATTCATTCATTCATTTATCAATTCGTCCATGAATCCGTTCATTCGTTCCTCTACCCATCCAATCATCCAAACTAACCACTCCCTCAAACCACCCATCCATCCATTCGACTAACTATCCATCCATATATCCACCCTTCAGTCCACTCATCCGCCAGCCCTTCCATTCCTCCCTCCCCATCCAACTCAATCTCAATTCTACCATCCATCTGGCGATGCCTCGCAGGCGCCTCCTATTCCCTCCTCTTCCTCCACCGCCGCTTCCCCCTTTTTTTTATTCCCCGCTTCCCCTGATTTATCGCCAAACTTCCTTCCACTATCATTCCATCTTTTCATTCTTATTTTCCTGTTTCTTTCTTTCCCCTCCCTGGCTTGTTCTTCTTTCTCCTCTGCCCTCCCTAATTCTTTCTATTCCTCCCTACATGATCATTATTTGCTTCTTCCCCTCCATCACTTTCTCTCGCTCCCTTCCCCTGTAACTTTCTACCCCCTCCCTCCATCACTTTCTCCTCTTCTCCCTTCCTCCGTCACTTTCTCCTCCTCCCCCTCCCTCCGTCACTTTCTCCTCCTCCTACCCCTCTCCCTCCGTCACTTTCACCTCCCAGTCACTTTTCCGCCCCCCCCCCCCACTCCCCTGTAAATCATCTCCCATCTCATTTTCTCTTCCCCTCCCTCATTTTCTTTAACCTCACTCGTAACCCCCCATGTTTTTTTTTGTTTGTTTCCTCCTCCGTTATCTCCATCATCACCCGCTTCCATTCATTCATTCACCTTCCCCCAATCCTCTTTCTAACCCCCTCCCATCCCCCACAAACACGCCACTACAAACACGCCACTACACACACACACACACACACACACACACACACACACACACACACACACACACACTCGGCTGGCATCCCCCGAGCTCAACTGGTTTGTACATTACTGACCAACTCGCGATTTGACAAATTCCCCCGACGCGACGTGCCAGCTTCCAACATCGCCGCCTCTCTCTCTCTCTCTCTCTCTCTCTCTCTCTCTCTCTCTCTCTCTCTCTCTCTCTCTCTCTCTCTCTCTCTCTCTCTCTCATGTCCGTTCGACGCACTTTAAGAGAGACAGGAAAACAAAAGTGTCAAAAGAGTGTCAGCGGGGGACTTCGATCTCGCTTCCCACTACCAGCGAACTGGGCAAAACACCAGCGCCGTTGTATCGGTTGACAGCAGACCAACCTAGCCAGCCTTAGACCCCCCTCTAGGTAAAGCAAGACTCAAGGTCGACTATTTCAGACACACCCGCAGTTACCAGTCGCCAGTTTCTCCCGGCGATTTATTCGAACACCTTACCCATCACCACGAGCGCCTCGGAGTGTGCCACACGTTAGAGATGTATCCTTGAACACGTTCTCCTAATTCATCTGCCTCGTGGGATATCAGATTCGCGTGATAATAATAACTGGTTTTTGCGAAGATGTATCCGCGCGCGGCCTGTGGGAACAGTAAAAGGTCAGCGGTAAGCCGGCGCCTCCCCCAGTGAGACATGACCGTTGGTGGAGGTGTCTGCGCCTCCCTATTACACGCCTCCAGCATGAAGTATAAAAACAAGGTCCTCGCGTACATTTATTGCCCTAGGCACGATAGGCACGGAAGCGCGGCGTTTACTCTAAAAGCGCGTAAAGGTTCGTTATTATGGGTTAAACTGGGTTCATATCCATCCCGGGTGTGTGTGTCTTATTACTTATTTGTGCCATTTGGGAGGGAGCATTACGCCCCAGGGACACCAACTATTATCGCAATACAACGTATGTTTTCGACTTTTCAAGTGGTAGTCAAACAGACGCCTTCATTGTGTGTCTTATGTGTATACATACGTATGGATAAAAACATGATACGTACATACATGCATGATTAGGGAACGGGGAAACACACGAGTGCATTACACTCTTTCCCCCAGTTCACAGTTAGCAATCACACCCTAGTCTAAGCCTACTCCTCATTTATGATCTCTTCAAGGGGTGGGGGAAGGATGAACAGCTGGCTTGGCTGTGGGCAGACTGCCGCGCCCAGCATTCGAGCTTAGACGGGCCCGATGTTTATCGCTTACGCCAAGGAAACCCCCTGTGAGGGATGTAAATAGGTGTGTGAACCTATAACTCGGCATAATCAGGTACTATAACGTACACACATCTAGCATCACTACAGAAACTAATCTGAGATAGATAGATAGATAGATAGATAGATAGATAGAGAGAGAGAGAGAGAGAGAGAGAGAGAGAGAGAGAGAGAGAGAGAGAGAGAGACTCATCAGCTTAAGTGTTCCCTCCTGCAGCAGGAGGCGGATGTTGAAGCCCTCAGGTCACCAGACATGTTGAAGATGAAAAAAAAAAAGAAGAGAAAAAAAGGTTGGAGGCGGCGAAGTGCGACGCACGCATATACGCCGTCTGGAGCTGCCCCTGGGGGTATTGTGGAGGGTGGTGGGGGGGGGAGAGATGCCTCCATGCCTCCCTGAAGACACGACTGCCCTTGTAGTACATACTACAATGTAGGGTATTTGTACTGTAGTGTCCCACCGTCCTGGGGTCCCTACATCTTGAGCAATCTCTGCCACCATCTCTCTCTCTCTCTCTCTCTCTCTCTCTCTCTCTCTCTCTCTCCTATATACATCCTTTTTCGCCACACGCTCAAGCGGGCATCGCAAGATCACTTTTCACAACGGGCGTGTCGTGTGTATATATACACACAACTGACGCGTCGTGTACGTTGTCCTGAAATATCCAGTGTTGCTGTGTGTGTGTGTGTGTGTGTGTGTGTGTGTGTGTGTGTGTGTGTGTGTGTGTGTGTGGGTATAAGATCTAGTAATGACGTCGTCCTGGTCCCTCTCATATCCTCGTGTGTTGGCCGACAGGGTGGTATAGGAAATGTTCCCGTACATCCTCAAGGAACATTTTGACCCCGCGACTCCCTATGAGGATCTAGCTCTTCTCTTTTCAGCTGAGGTTCCACATTAACCTGTACCGTACCATCCCTGAGGAGGAGGAGGGAGGGGATGGTCTCGTGTTTTTACAGCTTAAACAGACCATCCCGACTGTCCTCTTACTCGGTATCACCTTACATTTGTTCTGGTTCGTTAAAATTCTCTGGAGTACTGCGAACTATCAACGCCACAGTGCACCTCTTTCATGCGTTCACTCCTCCCGTTACGCACAGTCAGGATGGGCCATCTTTTGGTATTGCCTGGCACTTAAGAGGCTGCGGGCCTCCTCCTTTCCATCTCTGCTACCACGTATCCACCCTGGACAAAAGGGAGATCTTTATCTCCCCACAAAGTTTTGTCTCCACTGCCGCCCCTCCACCACCCCCAACAATATCAGTTGAATTTCCCCATCCCTAATACGACCACTTGAATTTCATCAGTTTACCATTTACCAGTAGCCCGTCCGTCCGCATTTGTATACATTACTTCGGCTGACATCTTCATCGTTTGACATTTCTGAGCTCCCCGAGGCACTGACGGGGCTGTCCCGTCCTCTTGCCTCATCTGACGTCTCCTCTCTCTCTCTCTCTCTCTCTCTCTCTCTCTCTCTCTCTCTCTCTCTCTCTCTCTCTCTCTCTCT
>NC_092237.1:57703707-57758707 GCF_036320965.1 Panulirus ornatus | reverse complement strand
TCCTGTTACGTCGAAGCCTCGGCTGTTATTACCTCACCGTTTTCCCACGTACCGACGCCACACACACACACACACACACACACACACACACACACACACACATACAATACACATATATGCCCGGCATCCGAAACAGGTTTAACAAAATTATCCAAAATGGGAGTTTAAAGAGGGCACTATCTCCGGATTCCTTCACATCCCCCGGCTCAGAATGCATGACAGGACTGATGAACTTGCAAAAAAAAAAAAAAAAAAAAAAAAGAAACTCTCTCGCCCCCGAATGACGTAATCGGTCATCTTTTGGCTCTGCCTCTGTGTTGCCTTATGACGATCAGGAACACAACGAACGAAATAAATTTCGACTTCAAGAGCAATCAACTCATGATCTATCTAACCATGAAGAGCCATATATATATATATATATATATATATATATATATATATATATATATATATATATATATATATATGCGAAGGATGACGTTATATTTCCAGTCTCAGGCTGGGATATATATAGATACTCCTGGTAGTCTGTCCCTCCCACTGATACTAAAGAGACCGAAGGTAAACTTCGCCAGCAAAGCTTCCCTCACACACTCCACGCCATCATACACTCCACTGTTGTAAACCAGGAGGGTTAAGAGTTGATTCCGAGCCCAACATTGCAAGACATGTGTGAGCATTTCATCCATAACAATGATGCTCCGTCTCCGATAACTGAGATGTATCCAAACATTGCCTATTGTAAATACTTCACTCGTCTCGTGTATATATATATATATATATATATATATATATATATATATATATATATATATATAGGTACATCATCTAATCATATCTGAAGCTCAACGTCCACAAATAGTTCACTTACTGTGTAAATCGCTGAACAGTTCATTCACTGCAGCCCAGTCCTCGTCAGCGATTTCCCCCCCTCCCCCTCACTGTGTAACGTGTTACGTAATTCGGTCACTGGGAAGCCCAGTCCCCGGGACTTTTGCGAACACTGTGACCTATTTTTGCGCCACTGCCCACAGGATTGGGGTAGGAGCGCGGCGCAGGCCTCTCCTGCGGCTGGTACTACAACGGACGAGCCTGAGGGAGGAGGTTTTGCCCTATACGTCGACTCTCCCTCCTCCCCTTCACCCCTCCCCCCAACCCGTTAAAAAGCCAAGGCAAATGAAAGTCATGTAGAACTTATCTTTCTTTTTTTTGTCGAATGTTTACTGCAAATGGCACCAGCGTGAAGGACAGGCGAGGATAGTCTAGACAGGGTGGGACGGGGGTGCTGTCTGTCAAAGGACAGTCGACGCAGTGTAGAGATGAAGGAATACACCGTACACTGTTTTGATATATGTATATATATATATATATATATATATATATATATATATATATATATATATATATATACTTAACGCTACCTCGCTAACGCGGGAAATGGCGAATAGTTTAAAAGAAAAAAAAAAGAAAGAAAATATATTCCTATGAGTCCACGGGGAAAATGAAACACGAAAAGTTCCTAAGTGCACTTTCGTGTAATAATCACATCATCAGGGGAGACACAAGAGAGAAATATAACAGTCAGTTGATATACATCGAAGAGACGAAGCTAGGACGCCATTTGGTAAACATGTGATTGTCCAAAACATATATATATATATATATATATATATATATATATATATATATATATATATATATATATATATATATATATATATATTGAAACATTGATCATGTAAATCTTTTAGTTATGTAACCGTCAGTATCAGACTGTAGTCAGTTAATTATGCACCATGTATCTGATGGACCCTACACCACCTTTTGAACCTCTTGTAACATCTGCACCCAAACGAACCCTGAAGCTCTGTACATGCATGGCCTCCGATACCCTACTCATGTTATGCCACTGCCGTATGATGTCAATCTTTCCCATCTGACGGTACAAGGCCCCTGGGCCCACTCAGCTCCAAGCGTCACCTACATGTCGCTGCACCGTACACAGTGCACGCTCTGCAGTTCCCCATACCAGCCTCTGTGTATGAGGGCTTCCCCCTCACACATGCAGGCATTGAAATGCTTCGTCTGTGTATAATCATCGGACAAAGAGAAACCTTAAAATTCAAATGAACTGTACCCGCTCCTTGCTTACCTCCACCTATCTCTGCTATGTGCCCTCCACCCCATTTATGTCATGTACATGACCTGTTTAAGTACTGATCTCGCCAGATCGTGTAAACCTTCATGTGTATCAGACAGTATTATGTAAGGTATGCACCGCTTATCTGATGTACCCTGATGCTCTGTAGACTGTATACCCAATGTAGGTGTTTTTATACCCACATTCCCCATTATAAAGTTTATGCCTGCACCCGATCGAACCCCGGTGCTCTGTGTCTGTACAGACGTTGCCTTGATTTGTACCACATCAATGGGAGTTAATGGCGTTCCTCTCCTGCTGATTAGACGAGGAATCTCTATAGATCCCTTGGTCCCCTCACTTGTACCCAACACATCATCCTTCTCCGTTGATGTACAGTACTCCACAGTACGCTTGCCACCGCCTAGCCTTATCCCGTCGCGTCCAAAGCGAAAGACCGATGTTCGCAGGATCACGACAGGAGGGGCAGAGTAAGCAAGCCCTACTGAAAAGAAAAAGGTCAAGATGTACGAGAGGCGGGGGTTAATTACCGCTGACATCAAAGGATATTATGGACAAAGGGAGCATCGCCCAGCAACGTACACAACGTTTGTATAGCCCAGCAGTGCACAACGTTTGTATAGCCCAGCAGTGCACAACGTTTGTATAGCCAAGCAGTGCACAATGTTTGTATAGCCCAGCAGTGCACAACGTTTGTATAGCCCAGCAGTGCACAACGTTTGTATAGGCCAGCAGTGCACAACGTTTGTATAGCCCAGCAGTGCACAATGTTTGTATAGCCCAGCAGTGCACAACGTTTGTATAGCCCAGCAGTGCACAACGTTTGTATAGCCCAGCAGTGCACAATGTTGGTATAGCCCAGCAGTGCATAACGTTTGTATAGCCCAGCAGTGCACAACGTTTGTATAGCCCAGCAGTGCACAACGTTTGTATAGCCCAGCAGTGCACAATGTTGGTATAGCCCAGCAGTGCATAACGTTTGTATAGCCCAGCAGTGCACAACGTTTGTATAGCCCAGCAGTGCACAACGTTTGTATAGCCCAGCAGTGCACAATGTTGGTATAGCCCAGCAGTGCATAACGTTTGTATAGCCCAGCCATGCACACATTTGTATAGCCCAGCCATGCACACAACATTTGTATAGCCCAGCCATGCACACATTTGTATAGCCCAGCCATGCACACATTTGTATAGCCCAGCCATGCACACAACATTTGTATAGCCCAGCCATGCACACATTTGTATAGCCCAGCCATGCACACAACATTTGTATAGCCCAGCCAGACAAACAACGTCTGATCACCCAGACAATGCACACGACGTTTGCATCGCCCAGCCATGCACACAACGCTTGTATTCACAGGCGTCAGGTGCAGCCAGAGGGGACTGAAGGGACGTCGAATTCCCCAGGACCTGAGGAACGTGGGGGAAGGGGAGAGAGAGAGAGAGAGAGAGAGAGAGAGAGAGAGAGAGAGAGAGAGAGAGAGAGTGGAGGGGGAGGGGAGGAGGGGGGCGAGACATGTCCCACGCTGTCTCCTCTGAAAGTTACAACACACTGCCCGGACGCCAAGTGGGGCGAGGTATATAAGAAGCCCAGACGGGAAAATCCCTTATTCTTAGCACACCACCTAAACCGTCCAGGCGACAACAACCCCACAAGTACACTGTACAACTTTACAACCACTGGCGTCGCCCTTGTTCAACCTCACGTCAACCTACCATCACCCACCACAACCCACTGGTTGTGGGTTTGAAGTCAAAAATCAAGAGAAATGGAGGAGAGGTTTACTCCCTCGCTCCCTAACCCCAGCTAGAGAGGATTGGAGGGGGCTTTGCTCCCCAACCCAAGCCACAGGAGGAGTAGGAGGAGGAGGGAGAGGGGAGAGGCTTTGCTCCCCAGCTCTGATAACATGAATCATTGCGCCTGCGCTATAGTGCCAGTTATCTCCCCAACCTTCGTGATCGTCATGGAGTGCATCTCCCTATCAGAGCCAGACAGCCTCAAGAAAGTGGGAGAGGGGAGGAAAAAGAAAGAGAGTGTGAGAGGAGAGACAGCTTAAGCCGCACTATTCAAGCGCGGGCCCTCGGCGAAGCTTAGCGTGACAAAGTAGTGCCACGACCAAACCAGTTGGTCACTATGATATTTTTTTTTTTCGCTCACTGCTACGTCATACCAGGCTAACTACGATATCAAATGAATTACATCCCAGCAAGCTATCCTGTCCATACAACGCCGCCCGAACAAAGCCCCAGCCAAACAGCCACCCCAGCCAAACAGCCACACCGCCCAAACAGCCACCCCGCCCAAACAAAGGCACCTAAACACCCATCCCGCCCAAACAAAGCCACCCAAACACCCATCTCACCCAAACAAAGCCACTCCGCCCAAACAAAGCCACCTAAACAGTCACCCCCCACCCAAACAAAGGCGCCCAAACAGCCACCCCGCCCAAACAGCCACCCCGCCCAAACAAAGCCAGCCTAACCAATCGCTAGGCCAAGAGTGGATGATTACGACATATTATCAACCGCGTCATCGCTAAATCTAGCAAATTGCATCGTTAAAGTTTTAAATGTTGCAGTATGATGACTGCGTCTAGCAGGTCTGCTCATCCTTCCAGTTAACTGATGCAAAACCAAGCCATGTATTACGGCGCGGCAACGCCGGGGGAAGGAAGGCAGGTACGCACGTAGACATAGAGGCGGCGGCGGCGGCGGCATAGAAAAATGGGGAGGCACAGAGGTAGGTGGTGGTAACAGATGGTGGCGGTGGTGGGGGTGCTGCTGACTGGTAGCGAAGGAGAGCGCATCAGCGGTTAGGTCTGACGCGGAGCGCACTGGCAGGAGATCCAGTGCGCAGCGGCGGGAGGGAGGTAGAGCGCGGAGCGACGGGAGGTCGAGTACGCTACGTAACAGAGGGAGGTTGCAGTGCAGCGCAGTGGCGAGGGGTCTGGTTCGTGGCGCAGTCGTAGGGAAAGTCGTGCGCAACGAGGGTAGCAGCGGGCGCGGCAGGAGGGGAGAAAGGGAGGGAGGGAGGATCGGGCAGCAGGAGGGGAGGGAGAGATTGAGGGTTGGGCAGCAGGCAGCAGGCAGGCCAGCCGTCTGCAGGAAAACATTTTACGTAACGCCCGTCTGGTTGCGTCATGTCTGGGCGGCCAGACATCACCTGCTGCTGCTGCTGCTGCTGCATGCACCAGCCCAGCCCAGCCCAGCACAGCCTCTGTACCACATCAGATCAGCCTAGACGCGCAAGCAACGCGCCCTAGACCACTTCCAACCATGGGACTATCCCAGACCAGACCAACCCAAACCCCCCTGGGACCAGATCAAACCACAATGACCCAACCTATGGAGACCATAACAGACCAGACTAGACCAAACTCATCTGATCAAAAGTCTAACCAAGACCAAAGTAATCCAGCTGCAAGGCCAACCCAGATCAGACCAGACCAGACCACAGCCAACCACACCCAATTCAGCCTAGTTGAACGAGACATCCGACTAGGTATGTGTGATAAGCAAAATACCACCAGCCAAGTCCTTGGCCCATCTTTTTTAAGGCATATAATTCATTTAGAATTAAGTAACCACCAGTCTTTAAATTTACTGTCTACACAAAGCAGACAAAGGAGACACACACACACACACACACACACACACACACACACACACATACACACAACACACACACACACCCACACATGCATACATACATACATTATATATATATATATATATATATATATATATATATATATATATATATATATATATATATATATATATATATATATATATATGGAGATGATGGCACACAGATTCAAGAACAGAAGCACCTTATCTATTATCAGTAACGATCCGGAGTCTACGAAAATTATTTGCCGCTGCCGACAATGCACAAAGATTCGTCCAGAGAATATTTCACCACCGAACATCCTACAACACACACACACACATACAGCCAACTTCCCCCCCGAAAAAACTCATCTCGAGTCTTCGTCACAAATCTCTGTCTCCCAAGTACTGGGCGAGTCAATATGAGCTTCAAAGAGACTACGAGAACAAGTCATCAGGAGCCGAGTTTACTGGAACACGCTGATGTCTTTTTTCGAGAAGCGATGGGATCCGTGCAGACTTAATGAGCTCAAAAGACATTAAAGAACTTTGACAAAGGCAACAGAGATATGCCGTCTCACATGCACACGCACACGCGCACACACACACACACACACACACACACACACACACACATACACACACACAGGGATCCAGGAAACCGAATATACTGGATTAAAAGCTTCAAGTAAAAAGGGTTCACTTCAATATTCCACAAAGTGTTCCTCTTTGTAGCCAAGGTGACTTGAACACTGGAATAAACTGCTCATCAGTGCCATATACGCCAATGCAACAGATTCACCTAAAGGGCTCAATGATTTACTGATTAGTACATCATCATCACCATTAGAGAGAGAGAGAGAGAGAGAGAGAGAGAGAGAGAGAGAGAGAGAGAGAGAGAGAGAGAGAGAGAGAGAGAGAGAGAAGAAGAATGATTCTTCATTTCCTCAAGCATGTAATCTCCTTAAGGGCCAGGAGCCCCTCTGTTATTTGCTGATTCTGTCTTTTGTGCACAGTGACAAGATGTCTACCTCATCCCCGAGACCCCTACACTTCTACGGTATCGAAGCCTGCTTCTCACACCTTGAAATCTTTCAGGATTCCCTCCATACAACAACAACAAAGATTCAAAAATTGTTCCTCCTCGCAGCCCCTGAATTATCAGGGTTCCTCTCATTCCAGTCTTCCTCCACACAGCCTTCAAAGATTCTGTGCTTCCTCGCCACATATCCTACTATTCAGGACCGATTTGGACACGACCAAAATTTCAGGACCCTACAAATGTCCCTTCCCAGTCCCCTTCCACAAAATCCTACCACTCCCGGGTACCCACCACGTATTCCTACCATTTCCGGAGACCCAACCGCGAATTCCCACTGTGTCTGGACCCCTCACCATACTCTCCCACTGTGTCTGGACCCCTCACCATACTCTCCCACCGTTCCAGGCTCCCAACATACAGTTACGGGGCATAATAGTCCCCCTTTCCCCACATATCTATACATAGCCCCAAACCTTCAGAACCCTACTTACAACCCATGCATTTTGAGAACACTTCTGTCGCTGTGGATTAAGATCTTACACCTTCACTTCTGATATCATACAGCCTTCGATGTTGAAACACATTCACCGCTTCATGAACGTCCACAAAACCTCAGCGGGCACAATTTTTTTTTTTCTTTTCCAGAGGAGCCACAATCCTAAACTTTTCGGAGCGAGTGCTTCACGACGGAACGACCTTTGTCAGCACGACACTACAACTCTTGTGAGTGTCATGGCTTTGCCTCTGGTAATGTGACTCCGGAGGGGCATGGCAACGTCCAGGCCATCATACCCAGGGTCGTACCATCATGCTCCGGGGTCGTACCGTCATGCTCCGGGGTCATATCGTCATGCTCCGGGGTCGTACCGTCATGCTCCGGGGTCATATCGTCATGCTCCGGGGTCGTATCGTCATGCTCCAGGGTCGTACCGTCATGCTTCAGGGTCGTACCGTCATGCTCCGGGGTCATATCGTCATGCTCCGGGGTCATATAATCGTCCTCACGGGTCGCATCGTCAGCCCTAAATTCTGACAAAACCACAACTCGCAAAATATCCAGATCGCCCAAAATCTCATCTCGAGAAAACCACGTTCAATTTCATAACTCCAGGCCCCCAAGATTCTGGCCATATCACAGACCCTTCTCCCCTTCCTCTTCCCTTTGAAACAGTCTGGAGCCCATAATTTGAAACAATCTAGCAGAATCCACGCGATGGAAAAATGGTTCTCAACAAAACGAAAACCCACGAATTTTTCAGGGCACATAACAAACGAACTCAAGCACAAACGACAAAGGTAAGACTCGAACCCTTACATTCTTTATTTTCTTTTTTTGGTCGTCTGGAGGAAGTGGTGGGCACGAAACCTCAAGGCATCGTCTCCAGATTACAGCGTGCCCCAGACGCCACCCCGACAACTACTTTCCAGGAAGGCAAACCTTATACCGAAGATGCTACTACCCGCCGGACTGACTCGCGCGTCTTCACCGCCTGGAAGATACCACACTCGTCAATACCCAGAATGACACGCAATTACCACACCATCCGGCATCACTACGTACGAATTCTGGGAATCTCTCTCTCTCTCTCTCTCTCTCTCTCTCTCTCTCTCTCTCTCTCTCTCTCTCTCTCTCTCTCTCTTTTTGTCTCCTTCTTCCTCTGCTCGTGGCAAACACAGGGTGGGCTGAGTCAGACACAGGTTCCTGGGAGAGGTGCAGTTCGCTTCCTGGAACTCCCGCCGGCAACTGCGACTCTTGTTTTACTCGAGCGAGTCCGGTAGACCCGAGCTACCAAGGCCGCCGTGCAACCCCTGGTGCCTGACACGCTAACAGTCCGTCGCTAGCTGGCTGGCTGGCTGGCTGGCTGGCTCGCTCATCCACCTGAGCTGTGTCCTACAGCGGTGGGATGGGTCGGGGATATCCCAAGACTTATGCAACCTATTACCCCCGCCACGCCACGCCGCCCTACCCCGGCCCTACATACCGCCCCCCGACTCACCCAACCCGACATCACGCCACCCGGGTCCTACAACAACGCCAGCATCAGCCCTACACAACGCCATTCAGGTCCTGCATAATGCCACCTAGGCCTTATACAACGCTATTCCGGCCCTACATAATGCCAGCCCAATACTACGCCATTCCCAGCCCTATACAACGTTATCAGAGCCTAAAACAACGTCAAAGTCCAGCCCTACACAATGTCAAACCCCAGCCCTAAACAACGTCATCTCCAGCCCTACAAAAAGCCATCCCCAGAACCCCCAAATAACCCCAAAGCCCCACAGCGCCCTCCCACATCACACCACGTCACCAAACAACCCAATGTTCTGCTCCGCCTTCCGGGAGACAAGCAGACCAAGGAGGGACGTTCAAAACAATATCCCCCAACCCCCCCTCATCACCAACCTTCAAGCAAGCAAACCCTTGTTCGCTCCCTCCCCTTCCCGCCAGGGACCTGGGGACCTTTCCTCCGTTCGCCAGACACCTCCAAACAACGCACACAACACCCACCTACAGACACTTCTAATCCCCCCCTCCCTCCCCCTCTCCCCTGCATATCTTCAAGACAGACGTCCCTCCTGCCTTGCCTCTCTTCATCACCTCGACCCCCTCTAAACTCAGCCACCTGAGAAGACAATCCCCCGTGCCCTTAAGGAGACAGAATTCCTCCCCATCTGTCGCCACAAAGACAAGAACCTTCTCCTCTCACTCTCTCCACAGTCACCTCATCTTTCAAAACATACCCAGACAGACAGTCAGTTCGCTCTGGTCTTGAGGCAACGCTCATTCTCTACACGACCCCTCTTCCACCTACCTCGCTTTCTCCCACGTCCAGACGACCCTCCCCTACCTTCGCCGACCTCCAGACGACTTCCATCTTACCCCTCGACCTCTAGACGATCTACCATACCCTCTCAAACCCTTGGACGACGACCTGTCTGACCTTCCTTATCCTCTGAACGACCCAGTCTCACCTCCTCAAAAAACCTCCCCGAGTCTAGACGATCTCTCAACTCCACTACATTTCTCGATACTCACACACCTTCTTCTGGACGACCCCTTAACTTAAAACCTTATAGACACCCAGACAACCCTCCTTCCCTCCCTCCCTAAAGACCTTCAGACGACCCCTTACCCCATCTCCAGACTATACCCCCACTGGACCCCCCACTACCAGTACTTCCTGGTAAATTGAAAAGTCATTCTGAACGGGATTCTTCTTTTTTTTTCTTTCTTACCTCGAGGATTAACAAAGGTAAGCTCTCACTCCCTGCCTCCCTGCCTCTCATTCTCCTCTCTCTCTCTCTCTCTCTCTCTCTCTCTCTCTCTCTCTCTCTCTCTCTCTATCTCTCTCTCTCTCTCTCAGAACGAACAATTACGTAAAATCCCTAACTCCAATCCACCACCCACTCGTGTCCCTGTCTGCGAGGCCACTAGGAGCTTGGGGGAGGGACGGCGCGGGGGACGCGCTTGGTGGAGTCTTCTTGCATCACATCCACAATTTAGAAAAAAAAAGAGAGAAAAAGTCATAAAACGCCAAGAGATAATAAAACAGGTATGCCAGACTTCATCTACCGAGGCAAATTACGACGGCTAAGTCCTAAGCCACACAGGCAAAGGAAGAAAAACAAAAAGAATAAAATAAGCCCCTCTTGAAAATCAAGCCATCCAAACAGGTAAAAGCAAAGGCTTTTCATCATCGTCAAGCAATTATATACTGTGGCGTCCTCGTGCATCCTAGGGATGGAAAGAAAAGAAAAAAAAAATAATACCCGGGCTGGTCTGCCCGCCTCTCACCAGACGAGAGGAAATTGTTCAGTGCCTCGGCCTTCGGTAAAGCACCCACGTCCTTCGTCGAGTTTTTATTTGGTTAGACAAGCCAAACACACACACACACACACACACACACACACACACACACACTTGTACTCGGCTGGTCCCGTTTACCACGTACGGATCTGCAATTGGCGCGTCCTGTATAGAGGAACAAGATTTCCAAAACGGGTCGGTCAGACCTACCACGGCTCATCTCATCACCTTTCAGCCAGTGTCCGTGTCAACGATCATACACTGTCGACTTGACCCAGTTTGCCACGGGGTTCTGCCGTGCCCTAGGGACGACCTCACACCCTCCATGTCTGTAGGCTGTAGACGGCAGCCGCCCCCCAGGGAAGCACTATCGCCCTTGGTCCCGATGGGAGGGCTCGAGCGCGACGGTACGTCCCATGAGCACGACGGCACGGTCCTTGAGCACGAAGGTATGTTCCTTGAGCACGACGGCACGGTCCTTGAGCACGAAGGTATGTTCCTTGAGCACGACGGCACGGTCCTTGAGCACAAAGGTATGTCCGCACGACGGTAGGGTCCTTGAGCATAAAGGTATGTCTGCACGACGGTAGGGTCCTTGAGCACGAAGGTATGTCCCCTGAGCACGAAGGTATGTTGTCCATTAAGCACGACGGTAGGGTCCTTGAGCAAGACAGTATGGTCCTTGAGCACGACGGTAAGGTCCTTGAGCACGAAGGTAAGGGTCCATAAGCACGAAGGTATGTTATCCCCTGAGCACGAAGGTATGTTGTCCATTGAGCACGAAGGTATGTTATCCATTGAGCACGACGGTACGGTCCCTTGAGCACGAAGGTAGAGTCCCTGAGCAGAGCGGTGATATCCTTGGGGGTCTGCCGACCTCTGACCCTACCCTTTCATAACGTTCCGTACCATCGTGCATGCTCCTAGGTTGCGCCCTCCTCTCCTCTAGAGATGTTTGCCGATAAAGCCACAACGAACCACTGCTGACGTCTACACCCTCCTGAACTGACTACCGACTGACGGCCTGCCTTGCGCACAACGCCAGTGGTCATGAGCACCGCGAACCGGCCCGAGTGACCGGGTCATGACCCAGCTATCGGGGGGGGGGGAGGGAAGGGGGAAGCAATAGTGCCGGCGTGACGACACGAGAGCCAGACTCGACGAGGTCTGACCCCCTGCTATGACGTCATTACCAGACAGCTGGGGTCGGGGTGTGGGGGAGGGGGAACAGAGGGCTATATCCCTTCCCTGGCAAATCCAACTCGGCCGCTCACCACCAACTAATACGAAGTCGCCACCCACCTACACCGTCGCTTATACAAATCACCACCCACCTTACGCCACTTACACACTCACCACCCACCTATATCATCATTTACACGCTCGCCACCCACCTATATCATCATTTACACGCTCGCCACCCACCTATATCATCATTTACCCACTCGCCACCCACCTGCTTAAACCATCATTTACACATTCGTTATCCACCCCAACCATCCCCTACAACCACCTGCCACAGACACCCTCCCGCCTTCTTCACCCATTAACACACTACAACCTCGCCACTAACTCACTCGCTGGGACGCTGTCACCCACCTACACCTCACACACACACACACACACACACACACACACACACACACACAAACCACTACCCCGCCACCGTAACACTGCAGACGCGATACCTAAAAAGCTCCCCAGACCTGCAGGAAGGGGTCACGCTAAAGGCCCGGGTCGATACGAGATATTCAGGTCAATTATGAACCCCCATCAGTAACGAAATGGCACACACTTAGGTTAAGCCAACAGGTTGGACCCCGGGGGGGTGTTCATACGGGGAGGATCTGGTTCGTTCGTTCGTTCATTCATTCGTTCGCTTCTGCGGCAAAGAAAACAGAAGAAAAAAAAGAAGAGCGGCGAATTTATCGCGACTCTTGCCCCGTGCTGTGCCCGACATAAGAGGGCACAAATGGCACGGGAAGTGGGACAC
The DNA here is from genome assembly GCF_036320965.1 of Panulirus ornatus. Classification (NCBI taxonomy): domain Eukaryota; kingdom Metazoa; phylum Arthropoda; class Malacostraca; order Decapoda; family Palinuridae; genus Panulirus; species Panulirus ornatus. The sequence continues at coordinate 57,746,082 of NC_092237.1, read as the reverse complement.
GGCGACTGAATTATGTAAGGCTCACACTTGAGTGAAACATTTATAGTGAGTAGAGTCAGAATACTTCTGGGGTATCCAGGGGTTAGTTTAGGTTGGGTATCTGGGTATTGTTAGATAATTCTGAGTATGGGTATCTAGGGTATTGTTACGATAATTCTGAGGTATCTGGGGTATTAGAATACTTCTCAGGTATCTGGGGTATTGTCAAGATACTTCTCAGGTATCTGGGGGTATTGTCAAGATACTTCTCAGGTATCGGGGGGTATTAGAATACTTCTCAGGTATCTGGGGGTATTGTCAAGATACTCCTCAGGTATCTGGGGGGAAAGTCAGGATGTTCTTGAGCACTTCGAGGTGTTAGGATACTTCTCAAGTATTGGGGGGGGGGGCAATGGGAGGATATTTCTCAAATATCTTAGGTTGGCAAAACATCACGGATGAAATAGGCAGACACGCGTAGTGAGAGAGAGAGAGAGAGAGAGAGAGAGAGAGAGAGAGAGGAGAGAGAGAGAGAGATTGTTCCTCCTCGCAGCCCCTGAATTATCAGGGTTCCTCTCATTCCAGTCTTCCTCCACACAGCCTTCAAAGATTCTGTGCTTCCTCGCCACATATCCTACTATTCAGGACCGATTTGGACACGACCAAAATTTCAGGACCCTACAAATGTCCCTTCCCAGTCCCCTTCCACAAAATCCTACCACTCCCGGGTACCCACCACGTATTCCTACCATTTCCGGAGACCCAACCGCGAATTCCCACTGTGTCTGGACCCCTCACCATACTCTCCCACTGTGTCTGGACCCCTCACCATACTCTCCCACCGTTCCAGGCTCCCAACATACAGTTACGGGGCATAATAGTCCCCCTTTCCCCACATATCTATACATAGCCCCAAACCTTCAGAACCCTACTTACAACCCATGCATTTTGAGAACACTTCTGTCGCTGTGGATTAAGATCTTACACCTTCACTTCTGATATCATGCAGCCTTCGATGTTGAAACACATTCACCGCTTCATGAACGTCCACAAAACCTCAGCGGGCACAATTTTTTTTTTTCTTTTCCAGAGGAGCCACAATCCTAAACTTTTCGGAGCGAGTGCTTCACGACGGAACGACCTTTATCAGCACGACACTACGACTCTTGTGAGTGTCATGGCTTTGCCTCTGGTAATGTGACTCCGGAGGGGCATGGCAACGTCCAGGCCATCATACCCAGGGTCGTACCATCATGCTCCGGGGTCGTGCCGTCATGCTCCAGGGTCGTACCGTCATGCTCCAGGGTCGTACCGTCATGCTCCGGGGTCATATCGTCATGCTCCGGGGTCGTATCGTCATGCTCCAGGGTCGTACCGTCATGCTTCAGGGTCGTACCGTCATGCTCCGGGGTCATATCGTCATGCTCCGGGGTCACATAATCGTCCTCACGGGTCGCATCGTCAGCCCTAAATTCTGACAAAACCACAACTCGCAAAATATCCAGATCGCCCAAAATCTCATCTCGAGAAAACCACGTTCAATTTCATAACTCCAGGCCCCCAAGATTCTGGCCATATCACAGACCCTTCTCCCCTTCCTCTTCCCTTTGAAACAGTCTGGAGCCCATAATTTGAAACAATCTAGCAGAATCCACGCGATGGAAAAATGGTTCTCAACAAAACGAAAACCCACGAATTTTTCAGGGCACATAACAAACGAACTCAAGCACAAACGACAAAGGTAAGACTCGAACCCTTACATTCTTTATTTTCTTTTTTTGGTCGTCTGGAGGAAGTGGTGGGCACGAAACCTCAAGGCATCGTCTCCAGATTACAGCGTGCCCCAGACGCCACCCCGACAACTACTTTCCAGGAAGGCAAACCTTATACCGAAGATGCTACTACCCGCCGGACTGACTCGCGCGTCTTCACCGCCTGGAAGATACCACACTCGTCAATACCCAAAATGACACGCAATTACCACACCATCCGGCATCACTACGTACGAATTCTGGGAATCTCTCTCTCTCTCTCTCTCTCTCTCTCTCTCTCTCTCTCTCTCTCTCTCTCTCTCTCTCTCTCTCTCTCTCTTTTTGTCTCCTTCTTCCTCTGCTCGTGGCAAACACAGGGTGGGCTGAGTCAGACACAGGTTCCTGGGAGAGGTGCAGTTCGCTTCCTGGAACTCCCGCCGGCAACTGCGACTCTTGTTTTACTCGAGCGAGTCCGGTAGACCCGAGCTACCAAGGCCGCCGTGCAACCCCTGGTGCCTGACACGCTAACAGTCCGTCGCTAGCTGGCTGGCTGGCTGGCTGGCTCGCTCATCCACCTGAGCTGTGTCCTACAGCGGTGGGATGGGTCGGGGATATCCCAAGACTTATGCAACCTATTACCCCCGCCACGCCACGCCGCCCTACCCCGGCCCTACATACCGCCCCCGACTCACCCAACCCGACATCACGCCACCCGGGTCCTACAACAACGCCAGCATCAGCCCTACACAACGCCATTCAGGTCCTGCATAATGCCACCTAGGCCTTATACAACGCTATTCCGGCCCTACATAATGCCAGCCCAATACTACGCCATTCCCAGCCCTATACAACGTTATCAGAGCCTAAAACAACGTCAAAATCCAGCCCTACACAATGTCAAACCCCAGCCCTAAACAACGTCATCTCCAGCCCTACAAAAAGCCATCCCCAGAACCCCCAAATAACCCCAAAGCCCCACAGCGCCCTCCCACATCACACCACGTCACCAAACAACCCAATGTTCTGCTCCGCCTTCCGGGAGACAAGCAGACCAAGGAGGGACGTTCAAAACAATATCCCCCAACCCCCCCTCATCACCAACCTTCAAGCAAGCAAACCCTTGTTCGCTCCCTCCCCTTCCCGCCAGGGACCTGGGGACCTTTCCTCCGTTCGCCAGACACCTCCAAACAACGCACACAACACCCACCTACAGACACTTCTCATCCCCCCTCCCTCCCCCTCTCCCCTGCATATCTTCAAGACAGACGTCCCTCCTGCCTTGCCTCTCTTCATCACCTCGACCCCCTCTAAACTCAGCCACCTGAGAAGACAATCCCCCGTGCCCTTAAGGAGACAGAATTCCTCCCCATCTGTCGCCACAAAGACAAGAACCTTCTCCTCTCACTCTCTCCACAGTCACCTCATCTTTCAAAACATACCCAGACAGACAGTCAGTTCGCTCTGGTCTTGAGGCAACGCTCATTCTCTACACGACCCCTCTTCCACCTACCTCGCTTTCTCCCACGTCCAGACGACCCTCCCCTACCTTCGCCGACCTCCAGACGACTTCCATCTTACCCCTCGACCTCTAGACGATCTACCATACCTTCTCAAACCCTTGGACGACGACCTGTCTGACCTTCCTTATCCTCTGAACGACCCAGTCTCACCTCCTCAAAAAACCTCCCCGAGTCTAGACGATCTCTCAACTCCACTACATTTCTCGATACTCACACACCTTCTGGACGACCCCTTAACTTAAAACCTTATAGACACCCAGACAACCCTCCTTCCCTCCCTCCCTAAAGACCTTCAGACGACCCCTTACCCCATCTCCAGACTATACCCCCACTGGACCCCCCACTACCAGTACTTCCTGGTAAATTGAAAAGTCATTCTGAACGGGATTCTTCTTTTTTTTCTTTCTTCTTACCTCGAGGATTAACAAAGGTAAGCTCTCACTCCCTGCCTCCCTGCCTCTCATTCTCCTCTCTCTCTCTCTCTCTCTCTCTCTCTCTCTCTCTCTCTCTCTCTCTCTCTCTCTCTCTCTCTCTCTCTCTCTCAGAACGAACAATTACGTAAAATCCCTAACTCCAATCCACCACCCACTCGTGTCCCTGTCTGCGAGGCCACTAGGAGCTTGGGGGAGGGACGGCGCGGGGGACGCGCTTGGTGGAGTCTTCTTGCATCACATCCACAATTTAGAAAAAAAAAGAGAGAAAAAGTCATAAAACGCCAAGAGATAATAAAACAGGTATGCCAGACTTCATCTACCGAGGCAAATTACGACGGCTAAGTCCTAAGCCACACAGGCAAAGGAAGAAAAACAAAAAGAATAAAATAAGCCCCTCTTGAAAATCAAGCCATCCAAACAGGTAAAAGCAAAGGCTTTTCATCATCGTCAAGCAATTATATACTGTGGCGTCATCGTGCATCCTAGGGATGGAAAGAAAAGAAAAAAAAAATAATACCCGGGCTGGTCTGCCCGCCTCTCACCAGACGAGAGGAAATTGTTCAGTGCCTCGGCCTTCGGTAAAGCACCCACGTCCTTCGTCGAGTTTTTATTTGGTTAGACAAGCCAAACACACACACACACACACACACACACTTGTACTCGGCTGGTCCCGTTTACCACGTACGGATCTGCAATTGGCGCGTCCTGTATAGAGGAACAAGATTTCCAAAACGGGTCGGTCCGACCTACCACGGCTCATCTCATCACCTTCCAGCCAGTGTCCGTGTCAACGATCATACACTGTCGACCTGACCCAGTTTGCCACGGGGTTCTGCCGTGCCCTAGGGACGACCTCACACCCTCCATGTCTGTAGGCTGTAGACGGCAGCCGCCCCCCAGGGAAGCACTATCGCCCTTAGTCCCGATGGGAGGGCCCGAGCACGACGGTACGTCCCTTGAGCACGACGGCACGGTCCTTGAGCACGAAGGTATGTTCCTTGAGCACGACGGCACGGTCCTTGAGCACAAAGGTATGTCCGCACGACGGTAGGGTCCTTGAGCACGAAGGTATGTCCCCTGAGCACGACGGCACGGTCCCTGAGCACGAAGGTATGCCTGCACGACGGTAGGGTCCTTGAGCACGAAGGTATGTCCCCTGAGCACGAAGGTATGTTGTCCATTAAGCACGACGGTAGGGTCCTTGAGCACGACAGTATGGTCCTTGAGCACGACGGTAAGGTCCTTGAGCACGACGGTAAGGTCCTTGAGCACGAAGGTAAGGGTCCATAAGCACGAAGGTATGTTATCCCCTGAGCACGAAGGTATGTTGTCCATTGAGCACGAAGGTATGTTATCCATTGAGCACGACGGTACGGTCCCTTGAGCACGAAGGTAGAGTCCCTGAGCAGAGCGGTGATATCCTTGGGGGTCTGCCGACCTCTGACCCTACCCTTTCATAACGTTCCGTACCATCGTGCATGCTCCTAGGTTGCGCCCTCCTCTCCTCTAGAGATGTTTGCCGATAAAGCCACAACGAACCACTGCTGACGTCTACACCCTCCTGAACTGACTACCGACTGACGGCCTGCCTTGCGCACAACGCCAGTGGTCATGAGCACCGCGAACCGGCCCGAGTGACCGGGTCATGACCCAGCTATCGGGGGGGGGGGGGGGGGGGAAGGGGGGAAGCAATAGTGCCGGCGTGACGACACGAGAGCCAGACTCGACGAGGTCTGACCCCCTGCTATGACGTCATTACCAGACAGCTGGGGTCGGGGTGTGGGGGAGGGGGAACAGAGGGCTATATCCCTTCCCTGGCAAATCCAACTCGGCCGCTCACCACCAACTAATACGAAGTCGCCACCCACCTACACCGTCGCTTATACAAATCACCACCCACCTTACGCCACTTACACACTCGCCACCCACCTATATCATCATTTACACGCTCGCCACCCACCTATATCATCATTTACACGCTCGCCACCCACCTATATCATCATTTACCCACTCGCCACCCACCTGCTTAAACCATCATTTACACATTCGTTATCCACCCCAACCATCCCCTACAACCACCTGCCACAGACACCCTCCCGCCTTCTTCACCCATTAACACACTACAACCTCGCCACTAACTCACTCGCTGGGACGCTGTCACCCACCTACACCTCACACACACACACACACACACACACACACACACACACACACACAAACCACTACCCCGCCACCGTAACACTGCAGACGCGATACCTAAAAAGCTCCCCAGACCTGCAGGAAGGGGTCACGCTAAAGGCCCGGGTCGATACGAGATATTCAGGTCAATTATGAACCCCCATCAGTAACGAAATGGCACACACTTAGGTTAAGCCAACAGGTTGGACCCCGGGGGGGTGTTCATACGGGGAGGATCTGGTTCGTTCGTTCGTTCATTCATTCGTTCGCTTCTGCGGCAAAGAAAACAAGAAAAAAAAGAAGAGCGGCGAATTTATCGCGACTCTTGCCCCGTGCTGTGCCCGACATAAGAGGGCACAAATGGCACGGGAAGTGGGACACGGCGACTGAATTATGTAAGGCTCACACTTGAGTGAAACATTTATAGTGAGTAGAGTCAGAATACTTCTGGGGTATCCAGGGTATTGTTAAGATAATTCTGAGGTATCTGGGGTATCTAGGGTATTGTTAAGATAATTCTGAGGTATCTGGGGTATCTAGGGTATTGTTACGATAATTCTGAGGTATCTGGGGTATTAGAATACTTCTCAGGTAGCTGGGGTATTGTCAAGATACTTCTCAGGTATCTGGGGGTATTGTCAAGATACTTCTCAGGTATCGGGGGGTATTAGAATACTTCTCAGGTATCTGGGGGTATTGTCAAGATACTCCTCAGGTATCTGGGGGGAAAGTCAGGATGTTCTTGAGCACTTCGAGGTGTTAGGATACTTCTCAAGTATTGGGGGGGGGGGGCAATGGGAGGATATTTCTCAAATATCTTAGGTTGGCAAAACATCACGGATGAAATAGGCAGACACGCGTAGTGAGAGAGAGAGAGAGAGAGGAGAGAGAGAGAGAGAGAGAGAGAGAGAGAGAGAGAGAGAGAGAGAGAGAGAGAGAGAGAGGGTAAAACTCACTCTGTCGGCAAAATACGCATCATGTCCGGGGTTATAATATCAGTCCGCAGAGGGGGTGAGGGGGGTGGGGGAGCGAAGTGCCACGCGGGGAGACATCGAACGCCCAGGACGAGTCGAGCAACGACACCAAATTGCCTTCTGGTCTCGGTGGTGGAGCCATACAACGCGGTTCGGTTACTCCAGGTAGTGGTGGTGGAGTGGAGTGGTGGTCCATTTCGCCGTAGAGGGATCGGCTATGTCCGTCCGTCGCCAGTGGTCCAAAGCCTTCCTCCCGAAGGATATAAACACATCGTTCACGCTATCGGTTTCGGGGAGGCACGGAGACCGTAGACCCAAAATGACGTACGGTCGCGTCTGCGGGAATGAACCAGCCGCTCCATCGGTCCGGCGGTGAAAGGGATCCGGATAATAGGTCCTCTGCCATGCAGGGCTGTACCGTCCTCCCCTCCTCCCGCCGCCCCTCCAGCGTCTCGTTTAACGCGTGCTCATTACGCACACGCTGAGGGGAGGCTTAAAATGGTTCTCAAAAGTGTGTGTGTGAGAGAGAGAGAGAGAGAGAGAGAGAGAGAGAGAGAGAGAGAGAGAGAGAGAGAGAGAGAGAGAGAGAGTCGCCACTTCCAGTCTCGCCTTTCCTTTTTTTTTTTTTTTTTTGGTTAAGTTAGACGGCGGTGAATGGAAATAGCAGCAGACGGATTGGTTTTGGAGCATAGATGCCCACTATATTGATCCCGACTCCACAGTTCCTGGCGGGAACCATCAGTCTACGTACGTGTGTGTGTGTGTGTTACAACAACACCGCTTTCCACAGCTCCAGCGACTCGTCATGAGGTACAGAAACGCTTTCCTATTGGCGGAGATGTTCATGGCTGGTGTGACGTCATTTTGCCTACACGAGCTCTGATTGGTTTGGGATGTTTATGTCTGGCGTGACGTCACTGGGCCGAGGTATGGTCCTTGGGTGGTTGGAGGTGTTATGTCTGGCATGACGTCCTGGGCCCGAGACATGGTCCCTGATTGGCTTGAGGCTAGTTACGTCTGGCATGACGTCACTGGGCCGAGATCATGGTCTCTGATTGGTTGAGGTGGTTATGTCTGGCATGACGTCACTGGTCCGATAATGAAGGCTGGTTGGATCTATAATGTTGGGGTTCCGACCCCCCCCCCCTCTCGGTCCCCCCCACAACCGTCCACCCCCTCAACGGCTTGCTGGAGGGGAGGACCATTATGTTCTCACCCCTTTGGTTCCGTGTTCACTAGACGCTGTCTACCAGTCAACCAGCCTCGACCAGACAGCTTTAACCCAGCCACCCAGCCTCCACCAGACACGGTGACCTCAGCCATCCAGCCTCAACCAAACGGTGAGACCACCCCCCCTCAGCCTCGACCAGACAGTGCGACCCCAGCCAGGCAACCTCGACCACATACTGTCATCCCCAGCCAACCAACGTCGACCAGACAGTGTGTGACCCACAGCCAACCAACATCGACCAGACAGTGTGTGTGTGTGACCCGCAGCCAACCAACGTCGACCAGACAGTGTGTGTGACCCGCAGCCAACCATCGTCGACCAGACAGTGTGTGTGACCCGCAGCCAACCATCGTCGACCAGACAGTGTGTGTGTGACCCGCAGCCAACCGACGTCGACCAGACAGAGTGCGAACCCGAACAACGAACCAACAAATAGCATTAACAAGCGAAGACCACAAATATCAGTGTCGTCAACCCTGCGGCTTAGGTATGAGGACACAGACACAGACACAGACAGACAGAGACACAGACAGACACAGACAAACAGGAAGAAACAGACAACAGACAGACAGGAAGAAACAGGTAACAGACAGACAGGGCAGGCAGGCACAGACAAACAGGAAGACACAGACAACAGACAGACAGGAAGAAACAGGTAACAGACAGACAGGGCAGGCAGGCACAGACAAACAGGAAGACACAGACAACAGACAGACAGGAAGAAACAGGTAACAGACAGACAGGACAGGCAGGCACAGACAAACAGGGAGAAACAGACAACAGACAGACAGGAAGAAACAGAGACACAGACAGACAGGGCAGGTAGGCACAGACAGACAGGAAGACACAGACAACAGACAGACAGGAAGAAACAGGTAACAGACAGACAGGGCAGGCAGGCACAGACAAACAGGAAGAAACAGACAACAGACACATAGGGCAGGCAGGCAGGCACAGACAAACAGGGAGAAACAGACAACAGACAGACAGGAAGAAACAGATAACAGACAGACAGGGCAGGCAGGCACAGACAAACAGGAAGAAACAGACAACAGACAGACAGGAAGAAACAGATAACAGACAGACAGGGCAGGCAGGCACAGACAAACAGGAAGAAACAGACAACAGACAGACAGGAAGAAACAGATAACAGACAGACAGGGCAGGCAGGCACAGATAAACAGGAAGAAACAGACAATAGACAGGCAGGGCAGGCAGGCACAGACAAACAGGAAGAAACAGACAACAGACAGACAGGAGAACAGGGACAGGCCAGACAAAACAGGAAGAAACAGACAACAGACAGAGCACAGGGCAGGCAGGCACAGACAAACAGGAAGACACAGACAACAGACAGACAGGAAGAAACAGGTAACAGACAGACAGGGCAGGCAGGCACAGACAAACAGGAAGAAACAGACAACAGACAGACAGGGCAGGCAGGCACAGACAAACAGGAAGAAACAGACAACAGACAGACAGGGAGAAACAGACAACAGACAGACAGGAAGAAACAGATAACAGACAGACAGGGCAGGCAGGCACAGACAAACAGGAAGAAACAGACAACAGACAAACAGGAAGAAACAGATAACAGACAGACAGGGCAGGCAGGCACAGACAAACAGCGAGAAACAGACAATAGACAGACAGGACAGGCAGGCACAGACAAACAGGAAGAAACAGACAACAGACACATAGGGCAGGCAGGCACAGACAAACAGTGAGAAACAGACAACAGACAGACAAACAGACAGAGCAGAAACAGACAAAGTGGAAGAAACAGACAACAGACGCATAGGGCAGGCAGGCACACAGACAGACAATTCTATATGAAACAGAGGAAGAGACTAAGGAGACAGCACAGCACAAAATAGAACAAAAGAAGTTGAAGAAAAAAAAAAAAGAATGAGGAGATACCTCTATAGGTGCAGGGGAACGGGCGATTGGAAAAGGCCTTCAACGAAGTAGTAATGAACAGGGCTGCGGCGACGACTGGGACCCCTGCTAGAAGAGAGACTCGACGAAGGAGAGGAGCGAAGAATTTCGTGACAGAAGGTGCGGCGAGAGAGAGAGAGAGAGAGAGAGAGAGAGAGAGAGAGAGAGAGAGAGAGAGAGAGAGAGAGAGAGAGAGAGAGAGAGAGAGAGAGAGAGGTGTTAAGGAGTTGTGGCCGTATATACACACACGCGAACGTGCACCTCTATCCTTACTGAGCGGAAATGGGTTACTCGAGAGAGAGAGAGAGAGAGAGAGAGAGAGAGAGAGAGAGAGAGAGAGAGAGAGAGAGAGAGAGATCCCTATTGCCTCATTTGTTTCCAGCGTAGCAATGCATTCCCGGAATGATTGCAAGCTTAACCTTTCCCTTCACAGACCAGCTCTTTCGTGGGGGGGGTCGAAGGTGCTCCCATTCCGGCTGGTCTGTCTTGGTGAGGTCAGGTGATGTCAGTGGAACAACAACAACACTAACAAAGGATTGAGTCAAGGAAACTCCTGCGTTTTTAAGGTCATGTGTGTGAATCCTTGTCCTTGCTTTTACTGGGTGCGTGTCTGTGTTTGCCGCCGTGTGTGTCTGTGAATGTTTGGTGAGGAAGGTGTAGGCTCTCTGTCTGTCTGTCTGACTGTCTGTCTGTCTGTCTGTCTGTCTCTCTCTCTCTCTCTCTCTCTCTCTCTCTCTCTCTCTCTCTCTCCTTTCACCAAAAGACGGTCCACTGCAGAAGAGCAACGGACGGGGCGGGAGAATTGAATATACGGTCAGCACCGACAAATCAACAAAACTTCGCCTTTATCAATGATTTTACTGCGGCTGGCCGGGCCAAGTGCCTCAGGACGGCTGATGGGTATCTCTGCCTTTTGACTGCTCAGGGAAGCGTCCCTCAGAAGAGTCCCTCTTGATCTCTCCCATATTTCTCTCTACAGATGACAAATTACCACAGATTCATTCAAGATTCTCGGTACTTCCCTTTCCATGCTTGCAGTACACACACACACACACACACACTACACACACACACACACACACACACACACACACACACACACACATATATATATATATATATATATATATATATATATATATATATATATATATATTCTTGACGTCTTTCATATTTGATTCACAGAGAAAATTTTCCAAACGTTCCTCCTCTTACGCAAGCCTTTTCCCCTCCACCAGGTTACAACCAGTGTTGAGGTACGGTCGCTGAACACCACGGATACAAGGATGTAGCCGGAGGCCCCTACTACCGCTTACCGGGGAGAGCCGGGTCTCCCGCCGAACACCATGGCCCATCTCGTGTATCTGGGGTCCGACAGAACACCAGGCGCGTTCCGGCAAGAATACCAGGGGACCCGTCGTGTCTACGTATCCAGCCGGACACATCCAAGAGGAGGATCCAGATGTTCTCCCCTTCCTAAAGTCCGGCATTACGATGATCAATAATCCGGCATGACCTATGTCCACCAGCCCCCCCGGTCTTCCGGCAGCCTCTACCTCCCCTTCCTCCTTCTCTCCTCCTCCTCCTCCTCCTGCATGCTGCGTGGGGTGCCCACAATGGCCTCAATGGTCACCACGCCGCACTGCTCGTTAGGCCGGATTGTGCGTAACGACGCCACGAGTCGCAAGCGGCCCCCCACCTCAAAACGCATCGCTGATGAATGCAGATCACGTGCTCCAAACACCGCCAGCAACACCTGGACCAACGGACGGTCGCCGCAAAGTTACACCTGTCCATGGCAGTAGCTACAAGGAGAGGGGCAACATCCACCACCCTGCTCACGACAGCCGTTTGGCGATCGGTCGACGCAGCGTCTCGTCGGTGATCGACAAGCGTGAATAAACAGGCACACCAACAGCCCTCCATCCCTCCCTCCCTTGGTGACCGACGATGGCGAAACGCGGGACACCCCTCCAACACGTCCACGTTCCCTCCATCCCCCCACTCAAGTCTCCCTCCATCTCTCACTCAAGTCTCCCTCCATTTCTCAGTCTTCCTCCATCTTTCACTCTAGTCTCCCTCCACCTCTCACTCACGCTTCCCGGCAGACCAGGCGACACTAGGTCCCTTGAGACGTAACTACTGCTACCTCCTCCTTACTGATGCAGAAGGAACAACGGTTACGGATTACGTTCTGTCGCAACCCACTTTTACCACGACGGGATTACGTCCCGTCGCGACCCGTTCTTAGGACCAGAATACGTCCCGTCGCAAAATTAAAGTTTCGCTGCTCTTTAATACACACGGCTGCGAAGCACGGATTAGCGTTGCCGAACCACTCCGCTGACCAGTTCTGCTATTTCCAAATGCCTCCCTCCCTCCCTTCCTCCTTAACCACCACCCATCTCCACTGACATCCTTCCAGCTCCTTTTCTTGTTTCCAATGCAGGTCCAGGCCAGCCCTAGAGCAGGCCCGCTCTTCCCTACACATCCAAATGCATCCTCAATACGCGAAAATAATGTATAAACCCCCGAGCAAAGAAAGAGAAAAAAAGGAAAAAAATCCCCGGTCTGTGATGAATAGGGCACACATCTGTTGAAAGATGCCCAGGTTATCCTATAATGGCTTGGGACTCACCCTGGCCATTCAACCCTTGAGGCCCAACATACAGGCCTTAACCACCGCCGCCATAGCCCGCTGTCCACTGACACCGCCACCACCAACGCTTGTCCACTGACACCACCGCCGCCACTGCCCACCGACACAGCGAGCGACCCACCCCGCCATAGCCCTCCGTCACCGCTCCTGCCATTCCCTCTGAACCCGTGACACAGCATATCTACCGTTACCAGATCCCATTCGCTCGTTTGGCTATGATCAGTGTTAACTAGACTCCCGTCCCTATGACACCAGTGGCCGCTGCTACCCCACTAAACATTGCAATACCGTGATCGAACCACGGTAATGAACGACGAGCACTATAAACGCACCTAAAACACGGACTAAAAAAAATAAGAAACGCGAGCTAATATAACAAGCTTACGAAAACAACACACACACACACACACACACACACACAGAATGGATGACTGCGTGCAAATGAGAAGGTACAGCGTGACAGAAAACACCAGAGTTAGGGAAAGACGATCACGCGTCACGTATCTCTAACGTCTACGGTTGCTTGAACTCCCAATTTAGACTAGAGGTGGATGGGTGGACACTGTGTGTTCCTAGACTGCTAGAAGGCGAGTGTAGAACTTCATCTTCCTCACTGTACAAACGGGGTCAACGCACGGGCGCGTCAATATACGTAAAAATGGCCGAGCACATGTACTCACAAACACACACACACACACACACACACACACTCACACACTTACAAACACAGTGACACAGACAAAGACACACAACCACAAGCACATATACTCATCATTAAGGTGTTTGAAGCTCAAAACAAAAACAAAACAAGAATCAGATGCGAGGCTACATCAAAAGCCCAGTAGTTCAAGCAGGTTTCCCACACATGCGCACAACTACTTATAACACACGGATGAACAAACCTGAAGAACGAAAAAGTGAATAAAAGACAAAACAAAACAAGGACTGTACATATATATATAACCATCGGACCGTCTGGAGCAAGGCGAGGTTGGCTGTGGTCGAGGCATCGGAGGCTGCGGCGAGCAACAATGTTTTCGTCTCGCTGGCAGGACCACAGCAGCCACACACAGGAGGAGGGGCTCTGCCACACAGCCTGAGCACAGCCTCTACCATTCCCTCACACTTACACTTAAACACCCTGCGCCAATACACTTACACAGAGGAGCGTCAAGCCCGCAAGCGAAAGCATAAACAACCAGCAAGCACGCACGCGCATAACGCACGCGGGCGAGAGCACGCCGACGATACGCATGGAGAGGCGCGTCCATACGCATCGCAGTGACCCACTCCCCAGTCATGTAACAAGGTGAACTCTTCTCCCCATCAGAGATTCAGGCGGGGCCCCCTACCCCTAGGTCCTCACCCCTCGCTCCACTACACCACCCGGGGGTCCACCACCCGCACCACACCCTCCCTCCCTCCACTCCTACACTCCACTCTCCAACCCCAAACAACTTCCCACGGTGGGGTTGGGGATACTTAGTCACCAGCCAACCTCGCCTTTCACCTCCACATCAGACGAGACAGTGGTTGACGATCTCTAACTTCCGCATTGACTGCATCTCACGCCACCGACACTGACCAAACCTCTCGAACCGCCTCGCCGTCCCAGTACTCCCCAGCGGGGACCGGTCCGTGTCCCCCCCAACCACCCACCCCATCCCTCTCACCCTCCCTGTCCGCTTCATCCCTATGATAATCCCGCCTGTGACATGCTTGGCAGTAACAGACACAGGAGGACAAAGCCAGTACCACACCACTACCACTCCACCCTCCTCACCCCACCGGCCACCACCAGCAGTCACCCATCCGTCCCTCGTCTCCACATCCCCCCCACCCCGACTTGGGCAACCAGGGGCGACCAGGCTGGGCACAACAGTGGGGCCGTTGAGGGAGGAGCAAAAACCTCCCAGTTGGGTGGAGGGGTGGGGGGGTAGGGGGCATTGTGACGCCGTCACTCTGACCACCTCCGGGCGCGCTGTCACTTGGCCTCCCTCCTAAGCATCTCTCGCTTTCACGCCTTTATCAAGTACTCCAACAGGGGCGATTACGGCGGCCGCGTCCGTGGGGCACTTGTGACGGCTTGTTTGTACATCGTAGGATAAACCTCGGCAACTTGACACCCAGCCGACCAGACACACAGAAGGGAAGACAAACAGACAGGCAAGGCAGGCAGTTGTGTGTGTTGTACGCAGACTTATGGTAGATTACGCATGTCGTGGGCCAAGCACAGGGCGAGGACAGGGTGTCTACTTGGGACAGGAGAGGAACCAGTTTGTTGAGGGACGAGTCCAAGACGGGGACTTCGTTCTGTCACTGGACAAGTGAAGGCCAGGGAATGCGAGTTTCTCGGAGACGACGATGAAGAGGGACACTTGGTTGTCCGCTAGAACGAGCAGAAATGGACGGAGTGTGTGTGTTTTAAGGGCACAGCACTTACCCAGTGTTCCGTACGAAGAGAACAAGACAGGAACTCCACTTGCCATGGGACTGACGAAGCTACCGACGAACTACCGAACTTCGTGAGAGTGACACAAAGAGGCTTCACACTGCATAGGCAAAGGACACAGTACCCGGGGGAAACCCCAGGTAAACTAGCGTTAGGGGCGCCGCCCGAGCACACACACACTAAGTACATGTTCAAATTGGACATTCATTACTATACTTTCCTCCTTCCATCCGTTGCACGTAAACTATACAACTTGCACAGTCACGTACACTATACAACCTCCACAGTCCACTCTACCACGAACCAGACTTCCCTGTAGCAACGAGCTCAAAACACCAACAATCTTACCCCCCCACACCCCCCACCCCATCCTCCAACAAAAGAAAATGTGCAACGACACTGGTTTTGCTGTTAAGCCACTGGATTACTTTCTCATACCCGAGACCTGCTACAGAATAACATCTGTGCGAGCTTAATATAGCATCTCCGCGTATCTGCGCTATTTTTAGCGTGGCTTGTTTTGTCACGCGGCTGACAACATCTGCAGGAGATCTTTCTCCATCAACAAAGGGTTTGTTACATGCATGAGGAAGGCGGACGAAGGAAGGGAGGGGAGGGATAGAATGGGGAACGTCTCTACGTATCTTGCTAATCCTGCTCTCCATCACCCTCGACTTGCTACGAGGATGATGGAGGGGGTCTATTACCTCTACCTGCCCACCCCACCCGCCCGACTAACACGCCCACTAGGCTCCCGTATATGACCTTGCATGGTTGCTCAACCCCAACGACAGCCGACGCTGCAACTTCCACGCCCGCTGTGCACGTTTCAGGTGGCCCGGTGAACACGTTCGAGCGTCAGCTGTACGTACAGTGTGAGCAAGGTCGTTGAACACGTGAAACGAATCTGACGAACGTTGAACTAGTCCTACGAATACACACGACTTGCACACAGCAGTTAGGATGCAGGTACCCGCCGGGGGGGTCATCAGACTCAGAGATCCGCATCTCTCAGGGGTTCCGACGGCATCCGATGAAGCACAGGGCACGCCAAGGATCCACCACACGGCTGCTCTGACCCACGGGAATATAGGGACTAAAGATCCGCGTCACCTTGATGAGCCACGCAGATCCATGGGATTGGAGATCCACCGACGGTCTTGGTGATTCGTGGAGGTGCAGGATCCCGGGATCAGAGAAATCACCCGAACCTTCCAGGAGATCGATGGAGATTCACGTATGACTCGGATATCTATTAGGGATTCGTGGCTCCTAATGAATCACAGAGATCCAAAGTAACCTAAGGTTATAGGGTCTACAGGTCTCGTGTTCCCAGACCCTCCCCTGAGATCCGGGGTTGAAGAGGAGAGGGAGTAAAAGGGTCGAGGAATTCATTTCTGAGTGGGGGTTATTGACCCCCTCAGCTGAGGCGATCTAACACATGGAGGTGGCAACGGCCGTTACCCATTGCCTGGGCCCACCACAACGGTCAAGCCTAGCCAAGGGAGGTGGTGGAGGGAGGGAGGCAGGGATGGAGGGGCTGAATTTTGCAACAAGGGGTGTTCTCGGCAACCCCTTTACCCACCTCCCCCCTTCCCTCAATTTCAGAATAAAGACGACGCTAAACTTGCCGCAAATGGCGCATTCTGACCGGCACCCACAATGGCAAAGGAGGGCTTTGGAGCGGCCACTGGGCCTCCGGTGGTCAGAGGCCACCAGGCTCGTCCCACCCGCTCGTCAATGGACCTACGGCTTCTATAGAGGGGACAGCTTGTCACGCCGGCGGACACCGGCGGCGGCAGCGGGTATGCAGTCCCTCCACTCCCGCCACCACAAACATGACAGATAATGATGGGTCGACGCGGCCCACGGGGCTCCACGGGCGACCACCGCGCAACACGTTGACTGTCAGGTCCTGCAGACCGCGTCCCCGCACTGTCCATACCCGACGGCTCTGAAGGGAGGGGGGGGAATAATTTACGCATCTAACGTATGTCAGGACGAGGGAGGATGGCAACGCTGCAGTGGTGGTAATGCTGATGATGATGCTGCTGCAGCTGCTCCTCCTGCCCTTGTTGCAGGCCCGCTCCTGCTGCTCCTTCCGTTGGTGCCGCTACAACCATTGCCACTGCTAGTGTTTCTCCTCCTCCTGCTGTTGCACTACAAGCGGTCAACGCAAAGGCTGCCACAGAAATCCACAATCCTCCTCTCTTGGTTCGTCTCCACTGCCAATACTTGCGCTCTACCGTCTTCCCTGAGGAACACTAGCCACACGACGGGGGCGAAGCCTGGCGACGCGTTCCTTCCCGGATCATCTGTCGTTCGGTGTTCACGGCCAGCAAGCGCCTGCCAGGCTCGCATAAACCCCTCTAGAGATGACATGAAACCAAACCTACAGTCAAGGTTCTATCAAGATTTAAATCTACCATCGGTGGCGCTCTGTGACATACGATCTTTCTCTCTCCAGCAAATTTTACGAGGATGTCATCGTTATTATCATCGTTATCATTATCATTATCATCGTTATCATTATCATTCTTCAGACGCGGACGTCAACGATGATTCCACTGACTATTAACCGACAGCGAACCAACGGACGAGCCTTAACCCATACCGCCTTGAGGACGGAGGGGCGACGCAGGCGCCTGTAGGCCCCCACACTGCTCGCCCTCAAAGACCATCCGTCCGACCCCCAGGCCACTATCAGATCACGAGTTGCTCTTATAAACAACATTACCGAACGGTCAGCCTCCCTCCCATCATTACACCAGTGTGTGATCCGTATCACCCACCAGGGGTATCGGGCCCTTATCGTGCCCATCTTGAGACGGCAGGAGCGATCAAACTCCCCCTTCTACCCCCCCACAACCATATGGGAATGTAAATCCGTTTTTGTCCCAGGCCTACTGCTGCTCTCCCTTGCCCCGTCCCCCCTTTCCCTCCTCCACCTTGGTCGAAGTCTGACTCACCCTGGATGTCCCAGGTCGGGACTGGATGAATGTGGCATGGTGCTGATTGGATGAATGTGCCACGTACTTGTATTGGTACCTTCGCGACCATACTGGGGTCACACGACCAACAATGGCAGTTGTGGAACCCACGAACTGAACACGAATTCTCTGGGGGGTGTGGAAGGGTGGGGGGCAGCACCGGGCTCCCCCCCCCCCCATCCGCTAGATCTCCGGAAGACGACACACAGGACCTTAGAAGGAAAGTGGACACTTCTAAACAAGGCGCTGGATACCATTCATCTTGCACGACCACCTTTGAGACGAGAGTCTCCGGTAAAAACTAGCAGTGGGACATCACAGCAACCCTGGACCTACCTAGGGCCAGCACAGCAACCCTGGATCAACCTAAGGATGGCACTGACCCCCTGGACCAACCTAAAGGACGACGCAGCACACCTGGGTCAATCCAGGAACGGCACAGCGCTTCAGGACGAATCTAGGGACGGCACGGTGACCCTGGACCAATCTAGGGACAGCACAGCATCCCTCAAACCTTACAAGGGGGGGGGGGGGCAAGGAACGGCAAAGCGTCTCCGGCACAGAGTCCCTGGATTACCCAAAGTGCGGTACAGCGTCCCCTGGACCAAACTAGGGACGGCAACAGCGACTCTGGACCAATGTAGGACCAACCAAACGACCTCTGACCCTCTCAAGCCCAGCAGAGCACCCGTGGGTCCTCCTTATAGAGACCTCCACTAAGGCGTCCCAGGGACACTGGGAACTCCCTGTCAAGACAGTGCACGTTTCACGAGGTCACCACGTGTCCTGCATCATCCCATCTCAGAGGGACGCATGAAGAAGACACCCCGGGGGCAGTGGAGCGAATTATTGCTGACAAGGCGATGCCCTTCGTGCCGGGCGGGATGATGTGGCTCTGGCGAGGAAATTGCCAGTTGGATGCACCGTAAAGGCCGGGTGGGTTAAATGTAAAAAGCAGGTGCAGTCAGCGTAAAGACTGCCTGTGCGATACCACGGGAAAAGAGCAAGCAGAGGGTGGGTGCTGATCATCAGGTGGACGGACGGGGAGATAGATAGAGGAGGAGTGGGGGGGGAGGGGGGATAAGTAAGGGAAGCTGAAGGTTACGTGGGGTGGAGAGGTTCGGTGGACGGAAGGAAGGAGGGGGGCGGGGGGTAATGCAAGGATGGATGAGTCCATGATAAAGGTGGTTAGGTTGAGTAAGACTGAAGGAAATGAATACGGCAAAGGGGTTCAGCCAGGGACGATCAGAAGGGAGGCTCCTCAACTCGACCATCTATCCCGTGGCAGACTCCTACCTTCCCCCTACTGGTCGACTTATACCCGTCCCAGTGCCCCCCTCCCCCTGGCAGACACCAGCTCCCTCTACCCTTCCTCTCTATGCTCCTGGGGCCCAAACTCTTCCCCATGCCGTTGGGGCCGACGCCCTCCCCTCTCATGCCCCTAGGGAGCGTCGGTGCCCCAGTGGTCAATTCCTGGTCAAAAACTCGCGATGGTCACTACACCACCACGTCCTCCACACACATACAGGCTTAAAACATCGAGGGGGCCAGACCACAGCCGGTCCGACCCGACCAGACCAGACCACACCCATGCCGACGAGACCCACAGCCCGAGACTAGATGAAACCCGACCCGCGTCAACGGGACGAGACTAGACTAGACTAGACTCGAACCCACACCGACGAGATCTGACCCGACTGGAGCAGACAGCTCTCGAGACAGGAAAGCAGAGACACCCCACACCTCACCAGAGGAGGACCCAGATCCCCTTCACCGCCTCCTCCTAAAACCAGCCAGACAGACACCCCTTCGAGACGACCCACTTCCTGAGCCAGCGACGACGGCGAGACGACACAGCCACCCGAAAAAAAGACCCCCTCCTCCTCCTCCTCTCCCACCTGAGACGGCTCACACATCTGCTTGGGGCGAGACCTTAGACACGAGACAGAAAACTTCGCCAAGACGAGAGAGAGAGAGAGAGAGAGAGAGAGAGAGAGAGAGAGAGAGAGAGAGAGAGAGAGATAAGATAGAGAGACTGAGAGAACCCGAGAGAGAGAGAGAGAGAGAGAGAGAGAGAGAGAGAGAGAGAGAGAGAGAGAGAGAGAGAGAGAGAGAGAGCAACGTGCTCATGAAGCAACAGACCTGAGACGAGAGAGAGAGAGAGAGAGAGAGAGAGAGAGAGAAGCCACCTGCATGAAGCGAGAGCAGCAGCAGCAGCAGCAGCAGCAGCAGCAGCACCCAGCTCCCCCCTGGCAAGATTGGCTTGCCCCTGAAGGGACACGCCCCAAGAGGAAGCCTGCCAATCAGCGGTCAACAGCGAACCAACACACCCCCCTTTGAGGCTCCGGGCCAACAGTGAGGTCACTCACACCACCGTGCCAGACAGACAAATTCATGAAACGCTGATGTTAAAATTGTAAAGGACTGGGAGGGCTAGGGCTGCGGGCTGGTGCTGGGGGGCGTGGTGGTGGTGGCCAGGTTGAGTAAGGTCACGTGATGGGTAAGTCAGGAGGCGATCAGGGGCGTCCCCCTTGCTCCTACACATGACCTCTGTACGAAATGTGCTCCAGACAGACGAGGCCACGGGGGAAGACCAAGTCCAGGGAACGGAAATGGTTAGGTGTCGCATACGACCGGACACACACACACACACACACACACACACGCACACACACACACAGACGCACACACACACACACACACACACACACACACACACACACACACACAGAGTCAACGCTACAGTAACTGTCAAGTCCCCTTCCTAATACCAAGATGCTATCTTTCTTCCTCACATGAATTTCTGACATTCTCCACACACACACACACACACACACACACACACACTCACACACTCTCTCTCTCTCTCTCTCTCTCTCTCTCTCTCTCTCTCTCTCTCCATGTTGCATAAAAACACTCCTTGAACACGTAACTCACACGACTCTTTGTTCTTGATTACGATGAGCGCTACGCGCTAGCCCTTCTCTGCCTGCCTGCCTGCCTGAGGGCAAACTCTTGGCATGCATAAAGCAAGCTCAGGAGGGTGGGGCCCACTGCTGTAGACCCTCCACCTCCCAACCCCACATTACTGTACGAACAGGAAATTACAAGAAGGTCGGTTACACGCGCAAGACGGTATACCAGAAGACATTCGGCACGAGTAGTGTCATTTGGGTCATGCGCTGGAAAAGTCTGAGGGGAAGGGAGTTTGGGGGGGTGGGTGGGTTGGCGATCAAGGTCCTCCTCTTTCTCCTACACGTGACCTCCAAGCAGAACACACTCCAGACGGACAAGGCCACGGGGAAAGACCGAGCAAGGGGAACGGAAATGATTTAATGACGCGTACGGACGGGCACGCATCCCCCCCCCCTCTCTCGCTCCCTTTCCCCGCTCCCCCCAACACACACACACACACTGCCAGAGACCGTCCACGACACTCTATTACGTGGGAGGTCAGTAGGAAACTGGGTCTCCAGGCGGGGGGGAAGGGGGTGGGGAGAAAAGAGAGAGAGAGAGAGAGAGAGAGAGAGAGAGAGAGAGAGAGAGAGAGAGAGAGAGAGAGAGAGAGAGAGAGAGAGAGAGAGGCTGCGTCGATGGGTGGAAGATTACGTCAGTGGAAGAGAACAAAGGAGGCAAGTCAGTGGAGAGCCTCCTCTCGATATGGGGTTTGAGGTCACCAGTGGCGGCGTGCCCCAGGGGATCTGTTCTGGGACCGCTCCTCTTTCTTATACATATGTTACCCGACTTGCCAGAAGGAACTGGGATCCTGCATGAATGTGTCTGCAGACGATGCGAAGGTATTAGGTAAGAAACGACCGAGGAGGATTGCACCAACTTACAAGGGGACCTAGACAACCCCTGAAGCTCGTCTGATGCACTGCTGATGAAATTAAGCCCGCATGAATGCTCAGTAATGAAAATGGGACGCAGACAGTGAGAGGTCTCGATATGAATATCATCTAGCGGGAAATAAGTTTCAGGAATCCGTGTGTGTGAGGAGAACTTGGGAGTCGACATCAAACCTACACCGTCGTCAGGGCCCCATCTCAGGAGAATAGTAAAGGGGACAATCTATAGTCTTCCAAGCAGTCTTCCAATCGCATTCAAGAGCATGGATGAGAAAATACACAGTAGAATATTTATATTCTGTATCAGGATCACTAGAATACGTTCCAGTTTTGGATAACACCAGAATTAAGTCACATACCCCCCACCCCACTCACAAAACGTGTGGCCCTTTGTCTACCAGTGTCAATAAACTAGGAAGGACAGATTCTCCCCGTGTGTGTGTGTGTGTGTGTGTGTGTGTGTGTGTGTGTGTGTGTGTGTGTGTGTTATTAAACCTCCAGCAGGAGCCGTAGTGCCCATCATAAGCAGTCATCACCCTCCCTCAACATGCTAGGCAAAACTGGCCACAGTTTTTTCCTCTCGCCAGTAATGGATTTTTACCACCTCAGTACTTTTGACATTTCCAGGTAAAATTTTTTTTTGCTTGTTTTTATGAGTTTTCCTGTTGTTGTTTTTTTTTTGTTTTAATAAAAGTTGATAACGAAAGATTTTAAATTCTTTTGGTCATTCATTTTTCTGCTGAGTTTTTTTTGTTTTGTTTCCGCCAAGGGGAAACACTTTTGACGAGTATTGCAAGAATGGACCGTCTGTGATTCATAAAAGTTTTGCTTAGTAACCTTCTGGTCCTAAGGTAAGTCTCTTTAAAGTTCCATTTCTTACTAATAAGTATTTCTCGGGGTTAACATAGAAGAAAACAAGGGAACTCGGGTCATTCCTTTGTGTGTGCCGTGTGTGTGTGTGTGTGTGTGTGTGTGTGTGCCGTGTGTGTGTGTGTGCCGTGTGTGTGTGTGTGTGTGTGTGTGTGTGGATCATTCTCACACCATTTTTTGTTGGTGTAATATTACCTAACCTCGCCCGTTTTATGAAGTAAACAACCGCTCTCCCCCAGTGCGTGTGTGTGTGTGTGTGTGTGTGTGTGTGTTGACCTCCTCCAGGTCGGGCGTCAGGACAAACACCGTATCTCGGTGTCGCCAGTCAATAAACAATCAACATCCACTGAAGGACCCGTGATCCATCTTCTCTTGTTGGTTTCCCAATACACATCTTTG
This sequence comes from Panulirus ornatus, assembly GCF_036320965.1. Taxonomy (NCBI): domain Eukaryota; kingdom Metazoa; phylum Arthropoda; class Malacostraca; order Decapoda; family Palinuridae; genus Panulirus; species Panulirus ornatus. The sequence goes on along the minus strand of NC_092237.1, from coordinate 57,722,859 downwards.
TTTTCTTCTTCCTCTTCTTCGTTTTTATCATTAATGAAGTTCATGAGTTACCTTCCCTGATCTCGTCTGTCTCTAGCTGTCGGCCACCACCTCGCAGCCATGTTTACACCTCACAACGGCCCGCGCGCGCGAGCGCGGGCAGCAGCAGCAGCAGCAGCGGCAGGGAGGGGTGAGTGACCTTGACCTCTGGACCGGGTCCTCAAGCATCTGCCGCAATCCTTCCCACTGATAAAATGCCTCTTTATACAAGTACCTCAATTTATGGCTTCATTACTCGAGGCGAGTGGGAGAAGTGGGTGGTAGGTGGTGGGGGATGTGGTGGAGAGGGGAGGGGGACGGTGGAGCGCTGAAGTGGAGTGGGTTAGGAGGTCCAAGGGGGGTGTACCTGGGTGGTGTGGGAGGTCCTCTGGGGATCTGGGAAGGCCCCCCTGGTGGAGCTGGAGGATGCTGGGGAAGCAAGGAAATTCTGGGGGGGATGCTAAGGGGAGACGGGGCTCTGGGAAGCCAGGGGGTCCTGGGGGGGAGTTGGGGATTCTGGAGGAGAGGTGGGACTGGGTGTGGGATACGCCCACCCGTGATAAGGGCGACCACCTAGACGGCCGGCCAGACATCTGATAAGTGGTAAATAAACAGATATGGTCACAAGGCCGCCGTCATCAGCCGAGCGGGGTGGATTCACGGCCCGCCTCCTCATCCTCCTCCTCCTCCTGCTGGTGCCTGGTCCTGCTGGTGACTTGGTGCTACTGATGCTGCTCCTGGTGGTGTTGCTGACCTCGCGCTGCGACCTGCGCCGCTGCTACTGGCCACCTGACGCTGCTGGTGTTACTCATGTCGTTGCTGCTGGTGGTGGTGATCTGGTGTTGCTGGCGCTACCTGTGTCTTTGTTGCTGGTGGCTGCTTGGCGGCGTTCGTGACCAGGTGTTGCCAGCGCTCCTGGCTCTACTGCTACTTGGAGATCTCTCCTGCTGGTGGTGAGGACCTGGTGAGAGGAGTCCTCCTGTACTAGTGGTGCCGCTGGTGTTGTGGTGGATCTCCCGGTGCCGTTATGGTTGTGTGTGGCGATTATGGATGGCGTTGCTATCTCCTGATTTAATGGCGTTTGGTGCCTTCTTTCTCTCTCTCTGTCTCTATCTCTCAGTGTCGATGAAAAACGTCCGACAAAGAGTTACCACACACACACATACACACATACATAAACACGAGTGCGTACAGACACACAGACGTAGGTAAACACATACATAAACAGAACAATCTCAATATACAGGCTTCAGTCTCCTGCCAGACCCGTCGAACCAGTGATGTGGTCGGGGGGTCTGTGGGGTTGGGTGGAGGGACGGGGGTCCTGGGCCACTGGGTGGAGGGATGGGGCAGACCCCATGGTATCATAACAGCCCCACGGGGCTAGTCCCTGGCCCCGTAAAAGCCCTAAGGGCCGGAGTCCCTGACCAATATGAAATGTATCCATGCCCACACGTGACACCAATGAATGTGAGGGCATGATGCAAATACATGTGCATACATGAAAATAATACGTGTGTATGCACATAACAAATGCACGCGCATACACGAGACAACTCCATGAACATATATGAATAATGAGTGTGCATACACAGAACAAATCACTGTGCATGCTTGAGAATGATGCATACATATGTATGAAACACATATAGCATGTTATGGCATGTATCGAACATACGTCAAGGCAAAAACCTATAATGCTGACCCGAAATAATCTTATGCAAGCCTTAGGTAAACCAATGTGCAAGCATTAAGGAAAAAAAAAGATGTGCTTTTAAAAGAAATGATTTGCACTATCGATCACATTTGTATCACGTGATAATCATGCGCATGCATGAAAAAAATATCTACGTACAAGAGTCAAACACATACATAATGCAAAGGTACACACAAAACTGTGCATGTGTGAAGGATCAAGTTCTTACATAAACACACTCTGCATACACTCAACAAATCGTGTGCATTCATGAAACAAATCCTTGTGCATGCGTGGAAAAAATAATCCCCGTGCATACATGGGAAAAAATTTACCTGCCCATGCACGGAACAAATCTCTGTGCATGCAGGGAGCAGGCATGGGAATGCACGAAAGAAACCCCCTTGAGCATGCGTGTAACACGTCCCTGTGCACGCATGGATCATGCAATGCAGAGTGCCCGAGCACGCATGCAAGCGAAGAAATGTGATGCGTGTTTACCACGGCAGGCCAGACATACACTCCACCTTTAGGATCCTCTCTCTCTCTCTCTCTCTCTCTCTCTCTCTCTCTCTCTCTCTCCTGCGCAGTTTTTGTGGGAGGCCAATTTTCCGTCAACGAGGCGGGGATGGTTGGGGGCCGGGTGGTTGCCCAGCGGGGCACGATCATCCCCGTGCCCCGCGGGGCGGCCTCCGTATCATCTCAGGACGCCCCTTGTGTACTGGAGGGAGGGAGGGAGGGAGGGGGAAGGGTGGATGCGTTCAGGGTTCATCCATCTGATATCGAACAAACAAAACCACACCTCCCTCCCTCCTTCCCTCCCACCATATCCCCCTTGTGACCCGGGGATGGGACAGGTCTGTCCCGGCACAGTATTGTCTCCCCTTCCTTCTCCCCTAGACCACCGGACCGAACTTCCTGCTAAACAAACCATAACTTTCTTTCCTCCCCACCAACGGGGTCGCCTCCCTACCCTAGTGAAGGACACGTACTCCCCAGTAGGAGGCCACGTCCTCTTCAGTGGCCATCTCCCCAAGAGAAAGTTGGCATGGACCAACGGGCCTTCTGTTGCGTGTCTTTTCATTCACTCCCAAGCGGAGCCACCTCTTCTCCAGTGGCCATCTCTCCACCCAAAAGGGGTACCACACCTTTGCAAGCAGCCACCTCCCCAGCCCCGTAGGAGCCATCATCTCCCCAGTGGTCATCCAACTCCCATATTCCCATGAGAGACAACTATTCCTGAATGGCCACCTCTCCACTACTGTGGGAGCAACCCACCTCCCCATTCTCCAGGGAGCCAACCCTCCTCTCCAGTGGCCGTGTCCCCCATCCCAGTGGGTCCCATCCAATTCCCCAGTGCCCGTCTCCTCCACCCCCATGGGAGCCAACTCCTCCCATGAGGCTCAACAGGCCAGTAAACACAACCTTCGTCACAGGATTACAAGCCTGAATTACACGCACCGAACCACCAAGGTCGACAGTCCCCTTTCTTCCGCATAAGAATTATGGCCTTCAATGTATTCTGTGTTTAGCTTCTTTATGCAATGCAATCTGCAACCTCACCCCCACCCCACCTCTCCACCTCGCCTTCACACTGGTGAAAAGCCACACTCTCTCTCTCTCTCTCTCTCTCTCTCTCTCTCTCTCTCTCTCCTTACCTTTCCTTTCACTTACCTACCTACCTAAGCTATGCCTCCTCCCCTCCTTGCCAGCCTAACCTATCCTTCCCCTCCCCTTTACCCACTCACCCAGCCGTTCCACCCCAGTAACCTAGGGTCATTCCCCATGACCCCACGACTCTCCCGTCCTCTTCCGCCTCCAACAGATCGAGAGAGAGAGAGAGAGAGAGAGAGAGAGAGAGAGAGAGAGAGAGAGAGAGAGAGAGAGAGAGAGAGGAGTCAGGTAAGCCCTCCTCAGGGATAATGGTCTCGTACCTAGTGACACATCCCTTAGCCGTTAAATGGTCATTTGATATGTGCAAAAGCCTGCATTCACATAACAGTGATACTTCATTCCCTGTCCTGCATTCACACGGCAGATACTTCAATCACCCTCCGTACATTCAAATGGCAATACTTAATTCGATGCCTCTACTCTTATTCGGCAAAGTCACTTCATTCTATAATGATCTATTTCTACTGAGCGGGGAGGGAGTTATACACTCGCGAGGCCCACCAATCGGCTGAACCATCTCTATTGTCACACAACTTTTTTAACTTCCGTATGCTGACCCCATTCACTACTCTTATACGATCCACAACCATTCATCCACAATCACATAATAGAAGTACTTCATTACATCTTTCCTAACAAGTTTCTTCATCAGTTTCATGCAATGGTCTCTGGTTGTCCTATCCCCACAATTCATAATAGAAGTACTTCATTACATCTTTCCTAACAAGTTTCTTCATCAGTTTCATGCAATGGTCTCTGGTTGTCCTATCCCCACACTTTAGGTAGAGCTGTACACTGTCTACATCATCAAGGTGATCTGAAAACTTAAAAGGTTGTGATCAGGTCACCCCTTACTCCTCTATCATCCACGGTGGGCAAATCCAAGGCCTCTACCCTTTCCCTTAAATTCAGATACCATATTTTCTTGCCCTCCTCTGGACCTTCTCTATTAGTTGTTTTGTCCTTGAAGTGCGATGAACAAAATAGAAAATGATATTCTAGTTTTGGCCCAATGGAATTCCCTTGCTACATACTTGGGGTGTAATTCTAATATCTGCCAGCAGACAGTTTGTCGCCTTTACTTTTCTCATAATGAGGGACTCTGAGGCCAACTTTCCACGTCCCTCTCACACACTGAGTCTTGTAGTTTTCTTCCTGTTAGATGATGATCATACTGAGGTCTTCTTCCACCCTGTCCCATCCTCATTACTTTACACACACTCAGGTCTGAGTTGCAGTTCCTCACTGCTCTTCATTTCCCTAATGACCCTGGTATCATCTGCAAACATATTCATGTACGAGTCGTTCAGGTCATTCACACGGATCAAGAGGAGCAAGGGTCCCAGGATTCAACCCTGTGGCACACCTTAGGTGACCTGGTGACCAACCCATTTCGTGAAGTCTTCCCGGACACGTCCCCCTCATACCAGTTTGGAGATCCAGCTTCTTTCCCATCCTCCTGCGGGGCACAGTGTCAAATGCTCTCCGGCAGTCTAGATACAGACGCCCCACCGCAAAAACATGGTTCGCTCTCTCGTAGAACACTAAAGAGTTCCCTGAAACCACACACTCTCTCTGCCCTCAGATCGCTGATCTAGCAAGAAGTCATCCATTTGGTTTCTGACGTGTGTGTGTATGTGTGTGTGTGTGTGTGTGTGTGTGTGTGTGTCCGTAGCCAGTCTACGACGCGTGCCACAACCAGGGACGTCCGGTATCCCTCCACGGCCTTAAGTTCCGACGGCCCCAGACAGTCACGATCGCGGCGGACCGCCAAGCTGCTTACTGTATTACATTTTCACTGAACTCGAGTTCTGTGTTGCCCCAATGACTGACATCATCATCGTCGTCGTCGTCCTCCTCCTCGTCGAAGTCGTCATTATCATCATCGTCGTTGCCGTCGACGTCATCACACACCCCCCCCACGCCAAGCCTCCATCAGTGGTGTGATAATATGAGTATGTGAGAAACGAGGAGTCGCTGACGGGGGTGGCCATCACCAAGACCGCCCCCCTGCTTGTATATCCACAACCATTCTTGATCATAACGAGCAGTGACCTAAATAGGCCTTTGACCTCTTGACCCCTAAAATCAAAAGGGACACATTTACATATAAGCACTGAAGGCTTCCACCTCGTTGTACTTAAAAGTTCTTTGACAGGACACGAAGTCGTAAAAAGCAACTCAAAAAAAAATACACCAGTGACCTCGATATTTTTGACCTTTTGGCCCTAAGGTCAACATACATCTTTGCATCCCCACGACGGATCTTCACACCAAATGTTATCAAAATCGGACCATGGATTATTTTCCACGTTATCTCGCAGACACTATACCGTTCGCAAGAAGAAAAAAAAAAGGGGGGGGGGGTGGACGAACGCATGAATAATAAAAGAAAAAAATAATGAGATGGCAGAACATAACTGCGCAGCCCAGGGCTTCGTTGTGGGGGAGGCCCTGGCAATTCAACCTGTGTGAATCACATAACAACTAGACCAACCCGAAAAAAGAAGGGAGCCTTGTTTACAGGTCTCCATGCACGCGCCTGGTGCCCGTCGACCACGGGAGATCAGCAGCAGCCACAATCACTAAACCCAGACGGCAACAGTGCGAGGCACGATGTAGCGCGCAGCTTTAAAAAAAAAAAAAAAAAGAAAAAAGAAAAAAAAAATCATCCCAGAGAGTAAAAATTATTACCCTTTACGTGGGGGAAAAAATATACCCTTATGGGGATCAAAAAAAAAAGGGGGTGAGGGGATGGGGGAAGAGGTATGTTTCACCCCCTTTGCTTCAGGGGGGCGAGGGGGGGGCGTTCCTTCCTCTGGCTGCCGTACAGATAAGGGGACGTCCGCATGAGAGACGGACAGATAAGACGGCAGACGAGATGACATCCGAGATGGCGTCTCTCTTTCTCTGCTGCTGCTTCCCCACCTCCTCTCCACACCCTCCTCCAGGGGGCGGCACACTCCTGACAGGTGGTGGCACGAGGGAAGGGGGTGAGGTGGGTGGCACTGGGAAGGGGGGGTGGGCGTGGTGGGTGGCACTGAGGAGAAGGTGTGGTGGGTGGCACTGGGAAGGGGGGCGGCCTGGTGGGTGGCACTGGGAAGGGGGGCGCCTGGTGGGTGGCACTGGGAAAGGAGGGCAAGGTGGGTGGCACTGGGAAAGGGAGGGGGGATATGACAGGTGGTAATGGGAGAGGGGAGAGGGAGGCGGGGATACAGTGGGTGTCACTTCTTCAACAGCTTCTACAAAACGAATCCATAAACATAATCAAATCTAGTTTACGAGGCCAATCTGCACGCCTACAACACCCTCAATCACGTCCCAACACCCTCCAAAAAAAATCCATAACCACAACACAATACCTTCCTAATCCACCCTACAGTCCACAACTACAAGAACCACCACAACTCACCCTCACCATCTAAAACACTCGACCACACCTCATCAACCCTTAAAATTCTACAGCCAAATCACTCTACCATGCATGATGAATCTCCCTCCTCTTCTCCTTCGCCCCCTGCTGATCAAACCCAAAATTCTACACAACCAAATCACTTTATCATACATAATGAACCTCCTCCCTCCACTCCCTCCTTTCTCCTCCCCCCCCCCAAAAAAAATCCACAATTAGAAGCGATTATAACATGTGGTGTCAACATCCGACACGTTTGTTTTCCTAAGCCTGGTCTCGGAGACGTAAGCAAGAGACGGAGCAGCATCGAGCTGTGTGTGTGTGTGTGTGAGAGTGAGAGAGAGAGAGAGAGAGAGAGAGAGAGAGAGAGAGAGAGAGAGAGAGAGAGACGGCGGCGGCGGCCCTGTTGACCCCCTCGGGGAGGTAAACTGTTAGGTCTGGTCTAACTGTTGAAGTCTCTGTTGAGGGTTAAAGTTACTGTTGAGTCTCAAGTCTTAAATCTTTTTAAAAGTCTCGGTTTACTCACACGAGCCGCGTTGTTCACACACACACACACACACTCACACACACACACACACACACGCGCGCGCGCGCGCGCCCTTTAAATATTATTAAGTTCTAATCTGGCACACCTGTGACCTCTACCTCCCTTCTCCCTACCCTCTTCCCCCACTGCCTCTCCTCCCTCCCTCCCGCCTATGAAATGTTTAGTCTAGTCTACTAGCCAGCCTGGCTACACCCTACCCTTAACCCCCCCACCATTCATCTACCCCCCCACAGCAGTCAACCCCCAACCATCCTCCCTCACTTACTCAAAGCTTGCTCTAAATACCCATTTAACATCTAACAATTTTACCCCCACCTGTGTTCAGCGCTCGGCCGAATCCAATTCAACATCCGACAATCTAGAAACCCAACCCCACCCAGCCCCCTCATTCAACGCCCGGTTGAAGGGGGGGGATATATATATATATATATATATATATATATATATATATATATATATATATATATATATGACACCCAGCGATATAACCCTACTTAGCAGTAATACAACGCAACACAGTGTTACGGCATCGCGTCACAACAACACAGTGGTACAACAGTTAATCCAAACTAAATACGATTCGACCCCAACTTTAAACCAGCAGTTTTAAACTGGATTTATCAATCTTTTTTTCTTTTTTTGTCTAATTCGTCCTGGATTTATCTATCTATTTTCTTAATTTTTGTCTATTTCGTCCTGGGTTTATCTATCTACTTTCTTTTTTCTTTTTTTGCCTATTTCGTCCTGGATTTATCTATCTATTTTCTTTTTTTCTTTTGCTAATTTCGTCCTGGATTTATCTATCTATTTTCTTTTTTTTTGTCTAATTTGTCCCCCATTCAGAGTCCAGAGGAAAGGACAACATTATCATGGTTTTGACGTGGGTCTCGGCCAGTAGCACGGGTCGACGACCCGGAGGGAATGCAAGAGGCCGTGATGCACAGAGGTCAGGAGAATGCACGGTCAGAATGCACGGAGGTCAAGGAAGAATGCATGAAGTGCCCGGTATGCACTGAAGCCAGAAATAATGCACAGGGACTAAAATACTTGCACAAGGAGCCCGGAATGCACAAGGGTCAGCAGGATGGACACTCAGAATGCGCAGAGGTCAGGAGAATGCACACGACTCCCGGAATGCACAGAAGCCAGAAATGATGCATATGGACTACCATACTTGCATAAGGCACCTGAAATGCACAGAATGCACATATACCAACAGAATTCAGAGATGTGAGCAGAATGCACACACACTAGGAAAATGCATAATCACCAGATAAACGTAAACTTATCCGGAAAATGCACACAGACGGGGCAAATGCACAAATGAAGAATGCAAAGATCAGAACACACACCTAGATCTAAGAATGCACATAGAAGAATGCACACCAGCGGAATGCACAGAGACCAGAGTCTTAAAACAGGAGGTATAAAACCCCACAGAAATGTCGCCAAAGACCACGAGAATACACAGAGACCATCCCATGCAAGAAACCAGACCATCAAAATGCATGGAAACAAGCATAATGCGGGGAGTACAAGTTCAAGCGTATGCACAATGCCGAGGGGAATGCACAGAGGCCAAGGGAAAGCACAAATGCACAGACCAGAATGCACAACGAGACCAGAAGAATGCACGGAGATCAGCAGAATGCATAGGGCTGGAGGCCACGGGCAGCCGTGAGGTCCGGATCGATCACGCACCCCAGGTAGGGGGGCCTGGCACGGCCTGCCTGCAGGAGGAGGAGGAGAGGAGGAGGAGGAAGGGGAGGAAGGGAGGAAGGGGAGAATTGGAGGGTGCTGATTCGGAGGGAGGGGGAGGGGGGGCTAAGATTAGGTAAGGGATAGGGGATGACGACATGGGTAGGATGACAAGGGGAAGAAGGAGGGGGATGGGGTGTGAATGGAGTACCGATTGGGGGGGAGGGGATGGGTATGGTGACGAGGAGGGGGAAGAGGAGGGGGAAGAGGGGGAAAGGGAGGACGTCGCTGGGGGGGGGGGGAGGTACCAATTATGACACAGGATTTAAAAGGTTTTCGGGGGTTCGATGAAGAGACGTGGGGGGGTGTAATTAGGGATGCTCCCTGGAAATAAGATGACGAGGGAAGGTGAGGGAAAGGGACTGGGGCGCCCACTGTAGGGATGACACGGTCATTGGGGTGACGATTTGGGAAACAAGAGGAAACAAAAGGCAAGGAAACAGACACAGATTCTGTCGTTCGTATGGTTATCTAAGACTGCCCCCCTCCTCCCTCCTTCTCCGCGCCCCCTCCCACACGCCCCCGCCTTTTAAATTCTCGCCTCATTTGCATACGAAATACATTCAAAATCATGATGCAAGAAACCCGCTCACGAATAGAATTACTCCCATTACCATAAACTCATCCATAGTCCCTAAATCTGTACGACTGTCAACAGAGGAGCCATCAATACTGAGAGAAATAATAATAGGATGTATTAAATGCGTCTTTCTTTTTTTTTTTTTTTTGTCAATCCGGATTCCCGCGCATGCAAGGGGGATCCGAGAAAAAACAACAATGGCTCTCCCTTCTTCAGCGCCTTCACCCTTCTAATACTCTCTCTCTCTCTCTCTCTCTCTCTCTCTCTCTCTCTCTCTCTCTCTCTCTCTCTCTCTCTTCCCCCTCCCCTGCCTTGGCCGACCGGCTGGCTGGCTGGCTGGCTGGCCGGCCGGCTCGGCCAAGGTCCTTGGGGTTGCCCGAGCCCCCGTGTGACGTCATATGTAGAGAGAGAGAGAGAGAGAGAGAGAGAGAGAGAGAGAGAGAGAGAGAGAGAGAGAGAGAGAGAGAGAGAGAGCTGCCACACACCGCCACCGACTCACTCAACAATACAAGCTATTTTTTCTCCCCCCCTCTTGGCCAAACAGGAAATGACAGATTTCTTTTCTTCCTCTTTTTTTCTCTTTTTTTTTTCTTCTCCCTCCCTTCCCCCGATTCCGACGGGATCTTACGTCCGACGCTGATTGCAGGGTAACAATAAACAGCTGACAATTTCTCAGAAGATAACGCCGAAAATATATAGCTAACTGATAATATTTAGATAAGGAGTAACGGGAAAATGACAGGCTGGTAGGAAGAGCAGATGCCATAACTCGCAATACGTGAAAAATCGCAGAAATTATATATATATATATATATATATATATATATATATATATATATATATATATATATATATATATATATATATATATATATATTCCTATGAGTCCACGGGGAAAATGAAACACGAAAAGTTCCCAAGTGCACTTTCGTGTAATAATCACATCATCAGGCGAGACACAAGAGAGAAATATAACAGTCAGTTGATATACATCGAAGAGACGAAGCTAGGACGCCATTTGGTAAACATGTGATTGTCCAATATATATATATATATATATATATATATATATATATATATATATATATATATATATATATATATATCCCTGGGGATAGGGGATTAAGAATACTTCCCACGTATTCCCTGCGTGTCGTAGAAGGCGACTAAAAGGGGAGGGAGCGGGGGGCTGGAAATCCTCCCCTCTCGTTTTTTTTTTTTTTTAATTTTCCAAGGGAAGGAACAGAGGGGGCCAGGTGAGGATATTCCAAAAAAGGCCCAGTCCTCTGTTCTTGGTGCTACCTCGCTAACGCGGGAAATGGCGAATGGTTTGAAAGATATATATATATATATATATATATATATATATATATATATATATATATATATATATATATATATATATATATATATATCACTTTTTCAATTTCCACTTTAGTCTTCCCCCGAGACCCACTTACATTTTGGGATGGCGTTAATCAGTCCTGTTTGACGACGACGTCTCATGCGTCCTCATGGGGAACAGAAATGGGTGTACTCCGCGTCAACCTGCGGGTTCCTGGGGGTGGTATTGAGGTAATTGTGTGGACTTCAATTTCGACTGTGCTGAGGGTTCTTCTTCTTGGGACGTTGTGTGTGTGTGTGTGTGTGTGTGTGTGTGTGTGTGTGTGTGTGTGTGTGTGTGTGTGTGTGACGTCGATTTCAGGGAGAGTTGCGAAGGACATTTCCCCAACTAAGGTCCTGCCCTTCCCCCATACTCTACAACTCTTCTCCCTACTACATCCCTCTCTCACACGTCTGCATCCCTTCCTGCATTCCTACAACCCTCTAACCTCCCCCCCCCCCACCTTGCTCCTACATTACTCCTCTATTATCCTACGCTCCAGCTTAAACTTCCTATACAGATCCTCCTACCCCTACACTCTCCTCCATCCACCTATACTCCTCCCCCTTATTCCTACACCTTCCCCACACTCCAGCAGCCCACCTCACCTCTCCTCCCCTTTTCCCTCCTCTCCCCTTTTAAAGCCACTTGCCTTACTTGCTCTCCTTCCCACATACATCCATTCTCTACTCTGTTCCCTCCCCGTACCCCTAACCATACCTGTTACCACAATGGCTAGGTAAATACTTCACCGTCATCAGTTATCACCAAGTGTGCCCGCTCAAGATGGAAAACGGAAAACAAGTTTGACACTGTCTCATCCTCGTTTTCAGTTTAAGATTCGAGTTCTGGAGTATTCCTGGCTATGTCATGATTCCCACCCCACACTTTCCCATGGAACTTCCAGGGCAGTGTACCTGTTGCTCCTCCATGGTCATCTTCCTGCTGCTGGTTGTGCCGGAGTGAGAGGTGAGGTGGGGTGAGTGGGTGGGTTTGGGAGGTGCTATCTGCTTTCACTATCCTGTCTCTAATAAATAAGGAACTTGTGATACAATTGCTGTCCTCCAGCAGATAACAATTACTCTCCTCCAGCACATGACATTTACTCTGTCCTCCAGCAGATAACAATTACTGTCCTCCAAAAGATAATAATAATAAGTTCTCCAGCAGATAACCTCGTGATGGACCATCAGGTCTCCTCTTACCTTTCCTCCCTGCGTACTCCCACGTACTGTCCTCCTGTAGATAACCTAACCGTGGACCATCAGATCTGTTATCTGTCCTTCCCACGTACTCATTCACCCTATCCTCTCCCCAGGAGCCAGTTCTTCACCCTCTTCCCTCCCTTCATAAATCCCTCCCTCCACCACCTTGTCCCCTTATTCACTATCCACCTCCCTCCCATCGCTTCTCACCTCATCAACCCCCAATACACCCTACTCCTCCTTTCCACCAACCTCATCAACCCCCCCAAACGCTGCTCTTTCCTTCCTTCCACCAACCCCATTTAATGCTCGTCCTGCTAACCCCCCCCTGCAAAAGCCATGCATGTAACAACCCCCCCCTCCTACCACTCATTCCTCACTCTCCCCCTCTTCAAGCCCGAGGCTAAACACTCACTCTCACTCACTCACTCACCATGAATCACGTCCCAGCCTGGAGTCAACGTGCAAGAGTAAGCAAATCACAAAACACCTTCCCCCCAAGGTCCTCGCCCCCTTGCCCACTTTTTACCCTCATTAACCGTGAATGGGACATCAAATGGAGGCACCTGGGAGGTGAATGGGGCAATGGGGGTCAGACCTTGGTAGGAAGAGGGGAGACCTCCTTCTCCTCCTCCACGCCCCCCTCCCTTAACACTACCCCATTACCGTTTTCCTCCTCCTCACCTCACTCGCCGGCTGGCCTCTACTCATAATGCCTGAAGATTCAGCCAATTTTCTCGCTCGCTTGACTGTTTCATCATCGCTCAAACGATTCGAGTGAGTCGAGATTTATCCGTCTGATGTCCCATTCAGGAGACTGGATTCGAACCCCTACCACGCCATGAGGAAGAGCGAACTCTACACTCACACACACACACACACGATTGCAAAACTCCCTCACCATAACACGCAAATGGTTATCACACACACACACACACACACACACACACACACACACACGTGTATGTATATCGCCAGTCTATTTATGTAAGGGAAGATTTATACACTTGGGAGTTCGACACGCGTACCGGAGCATTGTTTGGCGTTCGACACGCTCAACGGAGCTTCGTTTAGCCTCTGACTCGCTTAACGGGGCTTCGTTGGTTGATCGAAATACCAAAACCTCAAGTCTGGCATTCGACACGGGTATCGAAGTTTCAAAAGTTTGACACGAAGATCTGCACGCGAATATAATAAACTCAATATATGAAATTTGGATGAAAGAAGGAAAGTATGGGACACTGATGAGGAAATGAGAGAGAGTGAGAGAGAGAGAGAGAGAGAGAGAGAGAGAGAGAGAGAGAGAGAGAGAGAGAGAGAGAGAGACTGGAAGGCATGCAGTGGAAAGACAAGAGAGGAGGAGAGGGGGGGTTGAGGTGGAAAGCTGGAGATATTGGGGAGAACGAGGGAAGATAAAAGGGGGAGAGAGAGAGAGAGAGAGAGAGAGAGAGAGAGAGAGAGAGAGAGAGAGAGAGAGAGAGAGAGAGAGAGAGAGAAGGAAAACGAAGACAGCTTTGATGAGAAGAGGGCAGAGAGAGGGAGAGCCAAGGAGTAGGTCGAAGAGGTGGGAAGGGGGGCCGGGGACATGGGCAAAGAGCACGGGTAAATGAGGTAAAGGAGAAGGGGTAATAGGGCAAAGGAGAAGGGGGAAATGGGACAAAGAACATGGGGGGGGGGGTTGATGAGGTAAAGGAGAAGGACGAATGGAAAAGAAGGAGAAGGAGGGAACTGGACAAAGGAGAGGATGCAAGGGGCCAAGGAGAAGGGGGAATCGGTCGAAGGAGAGGGAGGGAGAGAGAGAGAGAGAGAGAGAGAGAGAGAGAGAGAGAGAGAGAGAGAGAGAGAGAGAGAGAGAGAGAGAGAGAAGCAGTGAAAAATAAGGTGGAGAGGCCGGAAGGAGGGGGACTGAAGAGAGTGGCAGGAGAGACATGAATTTTGAGTTACAAAAGTGCATTGAGGGAGGGGGGAGGAAAGTCAAAGAAAACAGGGGGAGAAATAAAGAAAGCGGGGAGAAGGCACAGACATCAGGGGTGAGGTAGAGACAAAGAGTAGGGGGGGGGGAGAAGGGAGAGGTGCTGAAAGCAGGGACCATTAAAAGTAACCAAAGGGGGAGGCGGGGAGGGGGGGGAGGGTGACGCAATGAAAGGGAGGGAGGGAGGAAAAAAGGGAGGGAGGAAGGGGGAGGCACAAATAATCATAGAGAGAGAGAGAGAGAGAGAGAGAGAGAGAGAGAGAGAGAGAGAGAGAGAGAGAGAGAGAGAGAGAGAGAGAGAGAGAGAGGGCAAATTGAAGAAGCAAAACGTGAAGGGGGAGGTGTGAGTGAGTGAGGTAGAGAGGGGGAGATATAAGGAAAGGGAGGGAGAGGAGGCACGTGCTGGCGACACACTTCAAGGGATGACGTACACATCTCGCGGGGTTCTCCTCCTCCCTTGGGGTCAGTGTGACCATTATGATGGCCAGTCATGTATGGCTAGCGTTATGCCATCCCTTGGCCCCGAACTCCTTTCCTCACTCCCATGTTCCCTCCACTACCAAACCCCCTCCTCATCCACTAAACCTTCCGCCGCCCCCCTCCCTTAAGATAACGTCCCATGTACTTCCTACTGCTTTTGCATCTTCCCTTCTCCGTCTCTCCTACCCCTAAACCCCCCCCCCCCCACCTCCCAAACCAACACTTTAACAGACCGTCGAAGCTCCCAGATGAGAAGTGTGTGTGTGTGTGTGTGTGTGCGTGCGTATAGGGGGGGGGGGAGAGGTTAATCCCTTTGGAATACTGATATCGAACGAAATTCTATGGAGAGATAAAACTGTGACTTCTCAAAATTTCTCTTCATTCATTCACCATCTTGAAAAACGCAAGTTTGCCTCAGCAAACGGGATTATGTTCGGGTCTCGTGTCCTCAGACCAATGGTCTTTGCTACACGTAGGGTTGATCCGTCCTTGTACACAGCTTGGCTCACTGGGAAACGAGAATTCCTCAAAGAGACCTTCCTTCCTCGAGAGACCCCACTCATGAGCAGTTCGATTTATGAACTCTTGGGACCTTCTCATCTCTCAAACCTGAATCACATTTTCTTCACCCTTATGTAGCGTTCTCTCTCTCTCTCTCTCTCTCTCTCTCTCTCTCTCTCTCTCTCTCTCTCTCTCTCTCTCTCTCTATTTCACGGATATTACTTCGGCTTTGCCCTGGAGGATTTACTGCTGAAGCCTCATCCACCTACCCTGGCGAGGCCCTGCAGCATCAAGACTGGCCTGTTGCCACCACCACGTCCCACACGGTGTTGGTTGGTGCCTTGGTGCCAGGTTTGGCAACCCGAGGATTGGCAGATGCGCTTCCTCCCTCCCTCCTCCTCCCTCCCTCTCCCTCCCTCCTTACCTCCCTCCCTCCGACAACCAGGCTATGGAACCTTGAACATCCTTTTCAGATTTTTCTTTGTTTCCTGCAATATGCCTTCCCTCCACCACCACCGCTCAGAAGAGCTGGCGACGGCATTCATAATTTTCTTATTATTCAGTAGGTACCACACACACACACACACACACACACACACACACACACACACACACACACAAAGTAGGGAGTTTGGACTATGCAGGGAGAGGAGAGGGAGGGGAGATGTTGGTGGGCCATCCCCACCGCTGACACCGACTCTCCCTACACTCACCTGGAGCTACTGAGCTCCTGGTCTCACCTGTAAAGAGAGAGAGAGAGAGAGAGAGAGAGAGAGAGAGAGAGAGAGAGAGAGAGAGAGAGAGAGAGAGAGAGAGAACATAAGCCATAATACACAGAGGATAACCCCATATAATACTAAAACATTTTCAACCACTCTTTGACTTGATGTAAGTTTTGCTTCATCCGCCATTCCATTAACATCTGCCAACCCCACGGGTCCACTAACACTATTATCCACTCATCCATCCAAGTTTCCTTGCCTTGTATCCACTCTACCCATTTCAAGTACCCTAATCTTGCATCTAACCTTTTCCACTTCCACCCTTAAATCTATCTCCCTTGTCATTAATTCATATATATATATGTATCCACCATCTGTGGCACATGTTCCAGCATCATCACCTGTTGCACATGCCCTACCATCTGTTGCACATACATTACCACCACCCACTGCACATGCTCCACCATCACAACCATCTGTTGCACATGCTCCATCGAGCAAACATTGTCGTCAGATTGGCAACGTTCTGCCACCATCTGCGGCACACGCACCACCTGTTGCCCACGCTCCGACACCATCATCCCGTTGCACGTACTGCACTACCACCACCTGTTGCACAAGCCCCAGCACCACCACCACATGCTCCAGCAATATCGCCAACAACACCAACACCTTCGGCACATATGCTCCAACCCCAACCCTAACCGTTGCACATGCTCCAACACCACTACCACCACCACTGGTTGCACATGCTCCAACACCACAAACACCTGTTGCAAAAGGCTTCATCACCAACTGTTGCACACGCTCCAGCACCATCACCACCTGTTGCATATTGGCCTCTGCTACCGCCTGTTGCACATAGCACCATCCACACCCGCGGCATATGCTCCAGCACCAAACCACCTGCTGCACATGGTCCAGCACCACAAGAACCACCTGTTGCACATGCTCTAAGCACCACCACCACCACCACCTGTTGCACATGTCACACCTGCACCAACATAACCACCTGTTGTACATTCTCCAACACCACCAGCTGGAATTGCTCCTCCACCGCCTGATGTCAAGTGCTCCATCACAACCTGCAACACGCGCTCCGTTAACACCACCTGTTGCACACGCTCCAGCAGCACCAATACCATCTGTTGCACATGTTCCAGCACCACAAGAACCACCAGAACCACCTGTTGCACACGCTCCAGCAACAGCAGCACCAGCACCACCTGTTGCACGCATGCACCAGCAGCACCACTACCACCTGTTGCACATTACCCACCACCAACACCACCTGTTGCACATGCTCCAACATCACCACCACCACCACACACACACACACACACACCACCACCATCGCCACCCATGTTGCATCCACTGCAACACCACCACCTGTCACATACGCTCCAGCAGCGGCAGCACCAGCTGTAGTATGCACGTACCCCAGCACCGCCACCAGCTGTTGCCCACACGACACCGAGGCTGACTGACGATTCTCGACCTTTGAACAGCCCTCTGGTGGAGGAGGAACCTGGATGCCCCCACGTCGGGCACGCTGGTCCGAACATCCCACAACCATGAGTCGAACACACGGGCCACCTACACTGCACTAAAGCAGTTATCAGCCAGGCTTGTGAGAAAACTCTCTCTCTCTCTCTCTCTCTCTCTCTCTCTCTCTCTCTCTCTCTCTCTCTCTCTCTCTCTCTCTCTCTCTCTCCTACTCTCTCTCTCTCTCTCTCTCTCTCTCTCTCTCTCTCTCTCTCTCTCTCTCTCTCTCAGTTCACCATCTTGTTTGCTGATCTATGACATTTTTTTTTTTGGTTGACTCGATTCATATATGATTTATCTTTTTTTAGTCTGAATCAATTCATGATCATTTGGCCGTCTCGGTTTTGTTAGTTGCCTCAATTCATGATCTTTTTGTTAACGGCCCCCATTCAATTCCTGTCTAACATATCTCATCATACTTTTTTGGTTAACTGTCTCAATTTTGTTAACTGTTTGAACATATGACCTCTTCTCTATCAACTGCTCCAATCGATTCATCTCTCTTGATCAGTTCATCCTCTTTTTTGTTAACCATCTTAATTTTGTCAACTCAACTTATGATTTCCTCTCCGTTATCTCTCATTTTTCTTTTTAACTCCATGAATTCATCATGGCATTGTGAACTGTCTCGGGTCATTTAACACCATCATCTAGACGGCTGACCTGCCGTCACTCAGAGCAAGGGGGCGCTTTTTGAAGACCAGTAGACTCAACACGTATCGCATGTCGGTCTCGAAGCTCCAGTCCTTACTACCACCACCACCGCCATCACCAACCACCATCCCAGCAACCACCATCACAGCAACCACCATCACAGCGACCACCATCACAGCAACCACCATCACAGCAACCACCATCCCAGCGACCACAATCACAGCAACCACCATCGCAGCAACCACCATCGCCTGCAGCACCAACCACCATCCCAGCAACCACCATCGCCTACGGCACCAGCTTCACCATCACTAGCCCCACTTGCACCGTGGCCGGCCACTACCACCAGTGTCACCACCAGACAAAGGGTAAAACCTCCACCCTCCAACCCCAACCCCAACACCACGAACACTACCTCCATCATCACTCGCATCTCCCCCTCACCAACACCCACCTGCAGCTTCAGGCTCCACTCACATACAGCATTGCTAGGCCGGAGGAGAAGGTCTCCCCCCCCAGTGTACATGGTATGTGAGGGTGAGTCTACCCCAAGAGAGAGAGGGGGAGAGAGAGAGAGAGAGAGAGAGAGAGAGAGAGAGAGAGAGAGAGAGAGAGAGAGAGAGAGTAATCTGGGGGAGAGTGGAGACAGCACACACCCCCCCCTCCCCCCAAGGCAGTGACGAAGAGGTCAAACTTTTATGGTCTGTCTCCTCCAGGCACCAGGGGTTGTGATGGAGAGGTCACCCTGTACGGGCCACAACCCCCTGCCACCGCCGCCTGCGTCCCCTCCCGCCTCACCTCCCCTACTCCACAGGTCACCCACAGACAGCTATATAATCCAGTCACACACACCACACCAGCCATCCTCCCCTCCCCATAACTCCGACTGTCACCATCACTCTCCCACACTCCTTCTGACAACACTGGGCCTCCATCACTCCCCACTCCCCTCCTGACAACACTGTCTGCCACTATCACTCCCCCCCCCCCCTCCTCTTCCTCCT
>NC_092237.1:57683707-57698707 GCF_036320965.1 Panulirus ornatus | reverse complement strand
CACCAATACCATCCTCCAAACCCCCAACACTCACCACTACCACCATCTTCGATTGCACCACTCCGACATAACCTCACCACCACCACTTCACACTCCCGCCACACATTACCAACACCTCCAACAACCAAAAACCCCCACAGCCTGCCTAGACCTCAAATCAACCTACACACATACAAACCCCACAAGTCGTCCAAAAAACACCCCATAATTCCCCTCCCTCCTCTACAAACCTCCACTGGAAGACGAAGGCCCAACCACGATCAGGTTTCCCTTAAGTCTAAGGCCTGTGTGTGTGTGTGTGGGGAGGAGGAGGAGGAGGCCAGAGGGAGCAGCCCTCCCCAGGCAAACTCCATTAGGCTTGTGTTTGTTCTGTGGACCCGCCGACACTGGCTAAAGACACACTTTCATTAGGCCCATTAACGTTGGTTCCACCGACGTACAGACCGTGGTAGACGCACGTCCATAAGGGCAGGTCTAACCGACGTACAGACCGTGGTAGACGCACGTCCATAAGGGCAGGTCTAACCACGTACAGACCGTGGTAGACGCACGTCCATAAGGGCAGGTCTAATCACGTACAGACCGTGGTAGACGCAAGTCCATAAGGGCAGGTCTAACCGACGTACAGACCGTGGTAGACGCACGTACATAACGGTAGGTCTACCCACGTACAGACCTAGGAATACGCAAGGTATGAGAGAGAGAGAGAGAGAGAGAGAGAGAGAGAGAGAGAGAGAGAGAGAGAGAGAGAGAGAGAGAGAGAGAGAGAGAGAGAGAGAGAGAGAGAGACCGCACGAAAAAAAGGCGAAGGAGTCTTCACACGACTTCGTGTGTGAAAGACGAATTCCTCGAGACAATTATGTTCGAGGTGGAATCTTAAGCACCGCCCGAGAACCTCCGCCTGAGTTGGACAACCACCACGGGCGGCCGGACGACGGCTGCAGAGAGAGAGAGAGAGAGAGAGAGAGAGAGAGCAATATACCTGGCCTTACTAAAAGGCGAGTCAACGGTTCAAAGAACAACTACAACAACAACAACATAATCAACAACAAAAAAAGGTGACATACATTACCAGACTCCATGCCCTTCTCCTCCTCCCCCTTCCCCTCCTCCCCACCTTCTCTATAAACTCCTCCCCCGTCCCATCTCTCTCTTCCCCCACCCCCACATCACCAACCCCCTCCTCCCCTTACGCGCCCCACTCCACGAGGTGGTGATGGGGAGGAGAGAGGAGGGGGAAGATGAAGACATTCGCGTTAGCATGTAAGGCGGGGCCCCGGGGGTGATTAAGGTGACACACATTAATGGTACTGTTTTTCTCATACTAATACCTAAGCCACGGCCCGTGGTACCCTACACACATGGCATATATATATATATATATATATATATATATATATATATATATATATATATATATATATATATATATATATATTCCCTGGGGATAGGGGAGAAAGAATACTTCCCACGTATTCCCTGCGTGTCGTAGAAGGCGACTAAAAGGGAAGGGAGCGGGGGGCTGGAAATCCTCCCCTCTCGTTTTTTTTTTTTTTTAATTTTCCAAAAGAAGGAACAGAGAAGAGGTCCAGGTGAGGATATTCCCTCAAAGGCCCAGTCCTCTGTTCTTAACGCTACCTCGCTATCGCGGGAAATAGCGAATAGTATGAAAAAAAAAAAAAAAAAAAAATATATATATATATATATATATATATATATATATATATATATATATATATATATATGCCTCTTGCACAAGGGGTTCCAGGTTCGATCCTGGCTGATGGAGCTTTGTATGTTCTATGAAGGTGCGCGTTCATATACACTTTATTCGTATATATATATATATATATATATATATATATATATATATATATATATATATATATATATATATATATATATATATATCCATACTTGATCGCCGTTTCCCGTGTTAGTTACAGAAACAGCCCTCTGTACCTGTGTGTGTGTGTGTGTGTGTGTGTGTGTGTGTGTGTGTGTGTGTGTGTGTGTAATCACCTATTCGTACTGTACGGGAAGGGCGTTTTACATTCGTGGGATCAGATCTCTTGAATATTCTCAAACTGTCGAGCTGTACGTCACCTTAAATTCCTGTCAGCTAACTACACTTACTACATTCTAATTCGATCTATTCCATTCCTCCTTGATCTTACACCATGAAATTACCTCTTTACCTCTTTTCTAATAAACATCTTTATTTATCTATATGTTGTGACGTCTGGTTGTTCTGTCACTGCATCTTTATCGACACAATCAAGCTGATCTGTTAGAAAAAAAAAATGTGATCAGGCCACCCCTTACTTTTCTCTCTTCTGATACCATGCTTGTTGCCCTGCTCTGGACCTGTTCTATTAAATCTCTGTAATTCCAAACTTGGGCACAATATTCTGATTCTGGCCTCCTCAGGGACGATGTGCACAGCTTGCTAAACATCTCCTTATCCATAGACTTGAAAGCTAGAGTAATATTTACCAAGAGACAATTTGCCACCTGGCGATGGGCTAAGGACGAAATCGACTGCCAGGTTCTTCACCCACACACTAGTTCCCGCAGCTTACATCTTGCTACAGGGTATGTATATTGTGGCCACCTCTCACTGTGAACCATCCTCGTAACATCTACATTCACTTGGGCTGAGTTTCATCAGTCATGCATCAGATCAACTATGGACTCTGTCTAGGTGTAACTTGGTCCAGTCCTTCTCGCTCTCCACTTCCCTGAAGACCTGGGCATCATCTGCAAACACGTTCAGGTTGGAGTCCATCATACCTTCGGGCGGGTTTTTCTCGTAGGTCAAGAAAGATTATGAACAACAATTCTATTTTTTCTTTTCTTACCACATAAATTTCGTTTAGTATTTCCATTCTTTTTAAATGACTATAACCTTCTTTTTTTTATCCCCCTTCTTTTCTTCATTTGGTGTATGGTTCTTGAAGTCTCTATGCTTGCTCAAAAGAGCTATGGGAGTGGTGAGAGTGAAGAAGGCATGGATGGGAAGGTGAGAGGTGAGAGGAGGGAACTATGGGAGAGATGGAAGGTGAAGGGGGAATTACGGGGGAGGGGAGGGGGGGAAGAAAGCACAGCTTGTGGAAGGATATGCAGTGAGGGAAGAGGTAGTGATGGATGGAGTGGAAGTGGGAGGGAGTAACTTCATGTGTAATGGAGGGCAGAGGGATGGGGGAGGAGGGAGGCAAAAGACCTTGCTGGTCTTTCACGTGTCTGGGGTGAGGGTGGAGGTGGTGAGAACTTCCCGGACCCGTGTATGCGCCGGGGTGAGATGGGAGTAAGAGTGGGGGGAGAGGGAGATGGGGAAGGTTGAGGATGGGGGGGGGGTGTGGGGGAGGAAGGGGGAAGGGTGGGTGGGTGGCGGTGGGGAGGGGGGAAGATTGTGGCCGTACCAGACGGACTCAAGTCACCAGCTGAGCAGCCAAAGCTGGCCAAGCATTCTGGGTGAGTAGAGCTGCTGCTGCTGCTGCTGCCCGCGTCCCCAACGGCACCAAGGTTGTCTGTGGCTGCAATGGCCAGCCAGCCACCCCACCCCCCCCTTCAGCCACAGGGTTGGGGGGTGGTGGGGAATGGGGTACAGACGGCCTTATGGAAGGGGGGGGGGGTAAGGGAAGGGATAGGATGCTGAGGGGGAGGGGGTGTTGTGAAATGAGGGGAGAGGGCAGGTGGAGGGGAGGGACTTGGAAGGAGGGTTATTGGGTGTGTTGGAAAAGTGGGAGGAGGAGGGGGGGAAGGGACAGACCGCACGCTAGCTTTCCCCTCCCCCTCCCCCAACACACACACACACACACACACACACACACACACACACACACACACACAGGACACGAGAGTATACTGTGGCATATGCTTCAGTATACCGCAAAAGTCTACACGGAACAAAATCGCATGTGGCTTACACATGGACTAACGTGTGTACTAAAGCAGTCCTCCCCATGCATACCAGACAGACCCCTCTCCA
Organism: Panulirus ornatus; assembly: GCF_036320965.1. NCBI lineage: Eukaryota > Metazoa > Arthropoda > Malacostraca > Decapoda > Palinuridae > Panulirus > Panulirus ornatus. The sequence goes on along the minus strand of NC_092237.1, from coordinate 57,694,716 downwards.
CATGTATACCAGAACCCTCCACATGTATATCAGAACCCTCCACATGTATACCAAACAGAAGTCTCCGCATGTATACCAACCCGAACCCTGCACGTATGCACCAAACCGAGCTCTCAGCATGTATACCAAACCGAGCTCTAATCATGTATACCAACCCGAGCTCTCAGCATGTATACCAAACCGAGCTCTCAGCATGTATACCAAACCGAACTCTCAGCATGTATACCAAACCGAGCTCTCAGCATGTATACCAAACCGAGCTCTCAGCATGTATACCAAACCGAGCTCTCAGCATGTATACCAAACCGAACTCTCAGCATGTATACCAAACCGAGCTCTCAGCATGTATACCAAACAGACTCCACCAAGAGTAAACCAAGCACAGCCCTCCATGTTGCAGACTGGTCATCCTGGGCCCCCCGAGCGTCTAACAGCGGCACACACTCCTCCGGACCAATTCGGTCACGGGGTCAGTTGTGGCCCCGCTAAAAGGGGCGAGAGGGTTGGGGGAAAAGAGAAAAGGGGGGAAGGGGAAAAGGGGGGGATGATGGGAAAGAGGGGACAAGAAGAGGGAGAAGGAGTGGGTGTGAAAAGGTAGGGAGGCCGGGGGAGGTTATCTGAGGGAAGAGAGGAGAGGAGAGGATAGGGGGAGGAGAGGTGAGAAGGGTAGAATACCTCACTCCCCTCCCACGTTGACCTGAGCACCATCTCGCCTCCACCCGTCTCGTCCTGCTCTCCACCAGGATCGTCTAGCTGCCTGTCTCTCCCCCCCCCCCCCCCCCGCCCCCGGACACGTCATGCTCATGCGGGGAGCATGACTGACGCACCTCTCCCCTGCCCCCATCCCTCCTCCCCCCCATTATCTAATCCCCATGACTCGGTCTGGTCGATGAATAATCCTGGCTAGGGATATAGACAGACAGACAGATAGACAGACAGACAGATAGATAGATGGATGATGAGAGAGAGAGAGAGAGAGAGAGAGAGAGAGAGAGAGAGAGAGAGAGAGAGAGAGAGAGAGAGAGAGAGAGAGAGAGAGACTGTCGAGGCACACTGTGGTGTCTTTCGGTGGACGTCTCCACAGTGGCACCTCCTCCCTCCTCCTCATCCTCCTCCTCCTCCCTCCGCAGGGCAGCAGCGGCCACCTTCTTCCTTCCTGACCCGCCCGCCCGCCCACCTAAGACCTGACGGTATCGTCAGGTTATTCCCGGGCCCAGTCGAACTAACCCCGGAACACAAGACCAGAGTCAACAAGGTCCCGGCGACATCCAGGACCGCCACCCGCGACCTCATCTACCTGTGTCCATACTGACGCATCCCTCGACAACCCCTAAACACACACACACACACACACACACACACACACACACACACACACACACACTTACATACTTGTGAGGTGGACACCTCTAAGTTCAGGGGGAAATATCCTCAACATACTATCAGTCGAACCGGGAGTTGGTCTGCCACAAGGTATAACTTGAAGACCTTGTCCCCTTCTCCTCCCCCTCCAACCCCCTTCCCTCAAAAAAAAAAAAATGAAATTACTCAGACAGTTGGCTGACTCCTTTGTACTTAAACGAACATCTGGGTATTGCAATAACACTCATAAAGCCAGCTTTGGTCGACAGCCTGGTCTTCGATAAACCTCGACAGCCAGCCAGCCAGCCACCGGCCAGCCAACCAGCCAGCCAGCCAGCCAACCGGCCAGCCAACCGGCCAGCTAGCCAGCCACTCTGGTACGGGTCCACAGCTTAAACTTCCGACAGCTTGATTCGCAATTAACCTCGAAAAAAAAAAGAGCTTGGCCTCCGATAAGATTAAACCTTGATCACCCAATAAAACTAGGCAGCTTGATTCCCCAAAATAATACAAAGCTTAGCCTGGTTCCACGCCAGACCCTTGACAGCTGGCTCACCAATAAAACTCGACAGCCAAGTCCCCTATAAGACTGACAGTCGGTTGCCTTACATGAGACAGACAGCCAAGTCCCACAGGAGACTTGAAATAGTCACGTTCCCAATAAAACTGATATCCAGCTCCTCAATAAAATTGACAGCCACGCCTCCTCGTAAATTTCGACAGCAGGGGCCCAGGTACATGATGTGTGTGTGTGGGGGGGGGGGACCCCCTTCACAATAATAGCATGGTAAGAGGATTAGAAATTGGACTTAGTATCTTCACAATAATAGCATGGTAAGATACCATGCTATTATTGTGAAGATACTAAGTCCAATTTCTAATCCCCCTCTCCCCTACCCCCATCATCATCATCATCATCATCATCATCATCATCATCATCATCATCCAGTAACTCATCCCTGATCACTTTCACAAGTCTAGGTGTTCCTTTGCCCACCCGTTTGCTACCTCCTTCACTTTCATGACTACGTATGCCCCCCCCCCTCGCCCCTTCCCTCCCACACCCGTCACTTTCACAGTAGTTCTCTTTCCCTCACACATAAATTTCACAAAAGAACAGTGGCCCCCCTACCAGTCACTTTCACTAAAGACGGTTGCCTCACCCCATCACTTTCACAATAGACGGTTGCTCCATCAAATCACTTTCATGATACACGGATGCCCCCTTACGTCACTTTCAAGGCATATGTTCCCTTCCATCACTTTCCCGTCACAGGTTTTCCCCTTATCTGTCTCCCGACACAAGGCTGAACCTCTCCCTATCACTTTCAAACTCTTCCCTTACATCATATTCATGAATCAAGTTTATCCTCTCCCCTCCTCCTCACTGTCACGCTGGCACCCACCCTTCACTTTCAAAGTATTCCCTTGATTCACCTTCTAACACGTTTGTTTACCTCACTTTCAGACATATAGTCGCCTTCCCCTCATTTTCCGACACATGGCTACCTTATTTCACTTTCAGACACACGACTTACTCCCCTCATTTTCGAAAGAACCTCCTCTCACTTCCTGACACAGTTATCTCACCTCACTTTCAGAAACACGGCAACTTTTTCACACTTTTAGAACATGACCACCACCACCTCTCACTTTCAGAAGTATGGCTACACTCCCCTCACTTTCAGAGGCACGCTCTCCTTCATTTACTTTCTGACATGGATTCCTCTCACTTTCAGAAACACAGTTGTCTCCTCTCACTTTCAGACACACGGTTGTCTACTCTCACTTTCAGAAACACAGTTGTCTACTCTCACTCTCCATAGATTTTCCCTCTCCTTCCTCCAACCCTCCAGCAGCAGCGGGCCTTCAAGATCCTTGGAATCGAACCAGGGTCTCGTGGTCGTATGAGCGCCTAACTACCGCCTCACCATAGGGAGAATGTACATATATATACATCCATATATATATATATATATATATATATATATATATATATATATATATATATATATATATATATATATACACACTTGTCTCATTCACTCGCCAGGAGAATGGAACGGTTACATACATTGTTATATATACATATATATATATATATATATATATATATATATATATATATATATATATATATATATATAAGGTCATGGCAATTCACTGTTACCTACTGAACTGTGTACGTAACACTGGTTGAGGTTTGTACATTCTAGGGGGGAGAGAGAGAGAGAGAGAGAGAGAGAGAGAGAGAGAGAGAGAGAGAGAGAGAGAGAGAGAGAGAGAGAGAGAGAGAGTTGAGGCAGGGTCGGGTGTGGGGTGGGGAGGGGGTAGGGGGCTGGGAGAGGCGGCCGGCTCGGCAGCAACCAGCTGATCGATCGGCTGGTCTGGCTGGCTAGAACAAGTCTGGAGGGAGGGAGGGAGGGAAGCCCTCTTACCATGGATGGAGGGAGGCCCTCTTGCCTCGAAGGGAGGGTGGGAGGCCCCATTACCCTAGAGGGAGGTAGGCCTTCTTACCCTTGAGGGAGGAAGAGAGGCGCCCCTCTACCCGCAAACAGTGAGGGGGGGAAGGGAGGAGGCCGTCTTAGATGGAGGGAGGTCGTCTTAGCTAGAGAAGGGATGGAGATGGGGAGGAATGCCCTGTAACCAAGGGAGAAGGAAGGGAAGGAGGGTGGCATACGCTCTTACCCTTAAGGTAGAGAGGGAGGCTCTCTTACCCAGGTGCGAGGGAGGGAGAGAGGCCTTCTTACCCTAGAGGAAGGGAGGGAGGTAAGTGGGGAGGGAGACCTTCTTCCCGAGGAGGGAGCGAGGCCCTCTTACCCTGAAGGGAGAGAGTAAGAGAGACTTACTTACCCTGGAGGGAGAGTGGGAAGCTCTCTTACCCTACAGAGATGGGGGGAGGCTCTCTTACCCTACAGGGATGGAGGGAGGCTCTCTTATCCTGAAAGAAGGGAGTTCCTCTTACTATGGAGGGAGGGAGGAAGGGATGAAGGGAGGCACTCTCACCCTGGATGGAGCTCCTCTTACCTTGAAGGGAGGTAGGGAGGCCCTCTTAGCATGGAGGGAGTCCCTCTACCCCTGAAGGGAGGGAGGGAGTCCCTCTTACCCAGTCAGGACGAGGGAGGGAATGAGGGAGGGAAGGAGGGGGAGGCACTCTTACTCAGACTCGGGCGAAGCCCCTGACAACCTCCCGGCCCACAAGGTCGACAACCCCACGCAACACCAGCGGACCTCCCGCCCCAAACACAACACATACTGACCTACATCTTTTCAAAGCCAGACAGAACACACACACACACACACACACACACACACACACACACACACACACACACACACACGTACGTACGTACGTTTCGATGATGTACAGAACGACCTTCCCAGACACAGACGAAATAGACTCGAAGGTAGACAGCATAAGCCGAACATATCTAAAATAGAGAGCAACAATGGAGACTTATTGACAGACCTACGAGAGAAGAGGGAAGAGTGAGAAGCATACAGAAGTACAAGTAACAGATACAGCGACTGAGACAGACAGACAAGTAACAGACACAGAGACTGAGACAGACAGACAAGTAACAGACACAGAGACTGAGACAGACAGGCAAGTAACAGACACAGAGACTGAGACAGACAGACAAGTAACAGAGACTGAGACAAACAGACAAGTAACAGACACAGAGACTGAGACAAACAGACAAGTTACAGACACAGAGACTGAGACAAACAGACAAGTTACAGACACAGAGACTGAGACAGACAGACAAGTAACAGAGACTGAGACAAACAGACAAGTTACAGACACAGAGACTGAGACAGACAGACCAGTAACAGAAACAGAGACTGAGACAGAGAGACAGACAGCAACATACAGAGAGACTGAGACAGACAAACAGACAAGACAGATGTTAACTCGCCGACGAAGGAGAGGGTCAGACAGACCCACGAACGCACACACAATAAAAAGGCACATACCGGCCAAAATGTCAGGCCAGACAAGCAAACCCAAGACCTTACACAATGACAGTCTGTACCACACACACACACACACACACACACACACACACACACACACACACACACACAGGTCCTCGGTTGTGTAGCGGTTGGCGTTACTGACTATGTGATTCAGAACGAGCCCGTCAGGGGTCGGGCCCCCATGGGTTTGAATCCTGGGTGCGGAATTCTGCCCACACCCAACCTAGGCGTTCATTCTCCCGTTGATGAATGGGTATCTGGCTTAGGCTAGGGTGTGTGTGTGTGTGTGTGTGTGTGTGTGTGTGTGTGTGTGTGTGTGTGTGTGTGTGTGTGTGTGTGATTACTTTCTGTGATTCCAATTTACGTATTAAGGGGAGAGTTCAACACTAATTTTGCTCCGTCTCCTAATCTTGTACGTAGGCACTATGTCTCCTATGTGCGCGCGCACAACACACACACACACACACACACACACACACACACACACACAGATGAAGATAGGTCAAGGTGAAACGAGGTCAGGTTGTGACCATCTTGGAGGAAGGTAATTATGGCATTTTGTGTATGAGGAACTTGGGGGTCGACCCAATACCCAGTTATAAATATATATATATATATATATATATATATATATATATACTTAACTTCATTTGTGGGGTTATAAATATGTACGTGACCTCACGGGTGTAGAGTTGTCCTCCCTCACACCCCCCCGCCATATGTGACCCCCAAGGGTGAAAATTCTCCCCCCCCCCGCCATATGTGATCGCCAGGGGGGGTAAAGGCCGTCCCGGATGCACAAACAGGAAGCCATCCAGACTGACAGACACACGCACGCACGCTTTAATAAAAGTGGCCAGACACACAATGACTAGCCGGCACACACACACACACACACACACACACACACATTCAAGTATATGAAGACCCAGACCACCCCCACCCCGTACCCCCCCTCCCCCGTCCTAAACAAACAGACGCAGTATGACAACAGTCCCTTGGCGAGACTGTACCGGTGCGAGACTGAACCGGTGCGAGACTGTACCGGTGCGAGACTGTCCGGTGCGAGGCTGTACCGGTGCGAGACTGTCCCGGTACGAGACTGTTACTGAGGCGAGACTGTTCCGGTGCGAGACTGTACCGGTACGAGACTGTACCGGAGCGAGACTGTCCCGGTACGAGACTGTACCGGTGCAAGACTGTCCGGGTACAAGGCTATACCGGTAGAAGACTGTCCCGGTACGAGACTGTTACCGAGGCGAGACTGTCCGGGTACGAGGCTGTACCGGTAGAAGACTGTCCCGGTGCGAGACTGTACCGATGCGAGACTGTACCGGTGCGAGACTGTCCCGGTATACCGACATTACCGGAGTAGAAGACGAAGTACAGGGGTGCCATTAGCACGCCCAACAGACGGAAAAAAAAAAAGGTCCCTCAGCATAAAATGTGTCTCCCATGTCGCTCCCAGGGTGTAAACAATGTCTCTCCCAGGGTGTTGACAATGTCTCTCCCAGGGTGTTGACAATGTCTCTCCCAGGGTGTAAACAATGTCTCTCCCAGGGTGTAAACAATGTCTCTCCCAGGGTGTTGACAATGTCTCTCCCAGGGTGTTGACAATGTCTCTCCCAGGGTGTAAACAATGTCTCTCCCAGGGTGTAAACAATGTCTCTCCCAGGGTGTTGACAATGTCACTCCCAGGGTGTTGACAATGTCTCTCCCAGGGTGTTGACAATGTCTCTCCCAGGGTGTTGACAATGTCTCTCCCAGGGTGTAAACAATGTCTCTCCCAGGGTGTTGACAATGTCTCTCCCAGGGTGTAAACAATGTCTCTCCCAGGGTGTTGACAATGTCTCTCCCAGGGTGTAAACAATGTCTCTCTCAGGGTGTAAACAATGTCTCTCCCAGGGTGTAAACAATGTCTCTCCCAGGGTGTTGACAATGTCTCTCCCAGGGTGTAAACAATGTCTCTCCCAGGGTGTAAACAATGTCTCTCCCAGGGTGTACACAATGTCTCTCCCAGGGTGTAAACAATGTCTCTCCCAGGGTGTAAACAATGTCTCTCCCAGGGTGTTGACAATGTCTCTCCCAGGGTGTTGATAATGTCTCTCCCAGGGTGTAAACAATGTCTCTCCCAGGGTGTAAACAATGTCTCTCTCAGGGTGTAAACAATGTCTCTCTCAGGGTGTAAACAATGTCTCTCCCAGGGTGTTGACAATGTCTCTCCCAGGGTGTAAACAATGTCTCTCCCAGGGTGTAAACAATGTCTCTCCCAGGGTGTAAACAATGTCTCTCCCACACGGTTCACAAATGTCTCTCTCCACAGTATAACAAAAAAAAAAGGTAAGTCTCCTGCATCATAAACACTCTCTCCCTTAACATAAAAACAAAAACACTCTCTCAAAGCATATAAAAAGTCTCTCCCACATTACCAAAAAAAAAAAAAAAACACACGTCTCCCACAATACATAAGTCTCCCCCTTGCATGAAAAAAGAATCGTTAAATAATACATTCTTCTTTTTTTTTTTTTTTTGGCCAACGTCAGATATGAAAGATAACCAAGTGGGGAGGGGGGGGGGGAAGGAAGGGAGGGGAGGGGGGGAGAGGTATATGTACACCTGCCCGGGGGTTTCTGGAGGGAGGGAGGGAGGGAGGGGAGAGAGGAAGGGGATATACACCTGCCCGGGGGTTCTTGGGGCAGGGGGAGAGTGGGGGAGGAGGGAGGAGGGGGGAAGGGGGGAAGCACCCCTTCTTCCGGCAGCTGCCGTGAACAAAGCAGGTGGAGCGCCGGCCCTTTTCCCTCCTCCTCCTCCTTCCCCCCACCTCTCTCCACCCTCGAGCTCCTGTGCATAGGTGGCGGAGGCACAGACGGCAGCAGCAGCAGCAGCGGCAGCGGCGGCGGCGGCGGCGGCAGCGGCGACGACGGGAAGAGACCTCGTATGCGTCTGGCGAGGCCGAGGACCCTAAAGGCAATGCTGGGGGTCGAGGGGAATCTTAAAGCTGAGGCCCAGTCTCGAGACGACTATAGCTGGCGACTCGCACACTCACATCTCCCCCAGCCAACCCTCCCAGACTCACCCACCTTACTGACTCACTGACTCACAGCTTTTACGACCCGAGTCGAGTCCATGGCAAAGCCGATATTAATAAAGCGAATGAGTGTTACGTAACCAGGAAGGCAAGGCAGGCGCGGACTGACCTACGGTGAGGTCCGCCGACGATTTTAAAGGAATCGATGTTTCGGGGGCACGTCCGACAGGGGTGTGAGGAGGAGGGAGAGGAGGAGGAGGAGGAGGAGGGTGTGTCTGCTTGCAGGATGCACCGGTGCTTGCCAGGCCCGGGGAGGGGCGAAGGGTACAAGCCAGGGAGCTCTGACTGGTCCTAGGAGGTCGGGGGAAGGAAAATGGATACAGACAAATACTGGGGTGGATGGGTCGAGTGGAGAGGGGTGGCAGAGGCCTTGGTTCCTGTGGGGGAGGAAGCCTCTGGCTGGAACGAGGGACAGACTGTTCAAAGTGCTAGGAGGCCTGTGACCAACACAGAAAAGGGCTGCTTCTACAGGACATTTAATGGCTGGAAGACAGACTGTCTTTCCAGGGAAGAGGATGCAGTGACTGGAAGCAAGGGTGGAGGGTGCTGGAAGCAGCGGAGGAAGCCGTAACTGGAACGAGCGAAGAGAAGATCTTGTAACTGGATTGGGGACCTGGAAAGGACTGCAGGAGAATAATAAAACCCTCAAGGACTGAGATGGCACTTACCAGTCAAACCTGACTGATGGTGGTCGAGTTGGTCTTCTTGGCCAGCCATTGTTTCCTCCTAGGTTGAAGATGCGAAAGGCGAAATGGGTGTCAGACTTAACCCTGGTCAGCCGTAGGGAATGTCAGGTCAGAAGGCATCCAAGGATGGGAACAATCCACCGTCCAAGGAGACAGTCCATTGTTCAAGGAGGGGACAGTTCACTGTCCAAGATGGAGACATTTTCCAAGAAGGGAACTCACAGCTGGACCACATGATAGAGCATCTGAGCGACAATGCACACTGGCAGGGTCATGGGAGAACCAATGCCAAGTGACAGGGTCATGGGAGAGTCAGTGCCAAGTGAGAGGGTCGTGGGAGAACAAGTGCGATGGTAGAGGGTAATGGAAAAGTCAGTGCCAAATGTGAGGGTCGTGGGAGAGGTAGTGCCAAGTGAAAGGGTCATGGGAAGGCTTGTGCCAAGCGAGAGGGTCATGGGAAGGCTTGTGCCGAGTGAGAGGGCCATGGGAAGGCTTGTGCCAAGTGAGAGGGTCATGGGAGAGCAAGTGCAAACGGATAGGGTTATGGGAGAGTCGGTGCCATATGTTAGGGTGATGGGAGGGCTAGAGCCAGGTGAGAGGGTCATGGGAGGGTTAGTGCCAAGTGAGAGGGTCATGGAAGAGCGAGAGGCTCCCCATTACCTTGTTAATATCCAGTAATAAACTTCTGCCTGTTACATAACAAGAGGAAACAAACAGTGGATCGTCCTGTGTATTGCCAGAGCTACTACTGTTCCTGCTACAATTGCTACTGTTCCAGCTGCTACTACTGCTGCTGCTGCTGCTGCTCCGACGACTGCTCCTACCGTGCAGCTGCTACAGTTCTAGCTGCTTGTACTTCTACTGATACAGCTGTTCTCGTCTCGTAACATTTACAGCTGGCAGCTGTTCCCGCGTCGTCCTTCAAGTTCCCGTTACTGCTGTAACCCTTGGTGTTACACTGCTTGCCGTTCTCGCTGCCGCTCCTGTTACGGCTGCGCTTCATGCTAATGTTACGGTTCCTGGTTCGGCCCACGTCGTCCCTGCTCCTGTTACTGGTTGTTCCTTCTTCTTGCCGCTCTTGCTCCTGTTACCGGTCCCTGTCGCTACTACTGTTCCTGGTACTGTTCCTCCCTCCCGTTACGAGTCCCTCCTCCTGTTGCTGGTCCCTGTTGCCGTTCCGTAACACCAGCCAATCATTAAATCTTTCCCAGGGTGAACAACTGGACACAAAACCTTGGAGGAGGGAGGGGGGATGGGGAGGAGGGAGGGAGGAAGGAGCTGTGGTTCACTGAGGTGGGAGTGTGGGGGAGGGACGGGGTGGGGGACGACAGGGCGAGGGGGAGGAGCTGACGTCAGGGCTCCCGAGCTGGTGACGTCACATGGCAACACTGCCACCAGGTGTGACTCACTGCCGCTTACACACACACACACACACACACACACACACACACACAATGCGATCATGTACACGGTTCTTCCAGGGATGCAGAGACTGACCGTCATCCTCCCGTCCCTCCACAGGAGTGAGGCCTCCAAACGCAACTGCCTCGCTACGTCACCTCCAACTATCCCATCCCTCCGTCGTCCCCCAGCCGGTGCACCGCAGGCGTCGGGTGCACCGCAGGCGTCGGGTGCACCGCAGGCGTCGGGTGCACCTTAGGAAGTCGGGTGCACCGCAGGCGTCGGGTGCACCGCAGGCGTCGGGGCACCGCAGGCGGCGGGTGCACCTTAGGAAGTCGGGTGCACCGAAGGCGTCGGGGAACCGCAGGCGTTGGGGAACCGCAGGCGGCGGGTGCCAAATTGTGGACTTGTGATCGAGGAAACTGTATGGCAACAGTGTCAGGTGACACCCTCATCCCCCAGCTGCATGGCAACCGTACTACTTGACCCCA
>NC_092237.1:57578707-57678707 GCF_036320965.1 Panulirus ornatus | reverse complement strand
CGTGCCCCAGGTTTACAAGGGCCTGGCAATAGTGTGGTGTGTCCCCCAGATGATCGAGGCCTTGAGAACGGTTGACTGCAGACTACTAAGTGGGTGCCCCATACTGATTAAGGACGTCTCGTGTGCCCATTACTGACTAAGGACGACCAAGAGAGAGAGAGAGAGAGAGAGAGAGAGAGAGAGAGAGAGAGAGAGAGAGAGAGAGAGAGAGAGAGAGCCACGACAGCGAAGCCATAACGACGACCGAGCCAGACACGTACCAAGGAAGCCTATGAAAGCACAGCTCCAGACACTGGCATCACTGTTACCAGCACATAATACGAGGCACATGAACTCTTCAGCCCCGTTCTAAACGCACACCCTCCCCCCCTCTCTCTCTCTCTTTCTCTCAGAGAGAGAGAGAGAGAGAGAGAGAGAGAGAGAGAGAGAGAGAGGAAAGCAAAAACTCGTGAAATACTCTCTCTCTCTCTCTCTCTCTCTCTCTCTCTCTCTCTCTCTCTCTGCCACACACACACACACACACACACACACACACACACACACACACGAAGAATCTTCAGGCAGGAATCAAGGAAGCATGTCAGAGGAGCCCTTCTCCAGATGGGTCTGGGGTTACATATGGCGTGCCGCAGTGGTCTATTCTGGGGCCACTGCTCTTCTTGATCCGTGAGTTAATCATTTGCCAGAATGAATGGACTCCTGCCTCACTGTGTTTGCGGATGATGCCAAGGTCATGAGGAAAGTGAAGAGCGAAGAGGGCTGCATCAACACAACAAAGAGACCTGGACGAACTTCTTAGCTGGTCTGATTACAAGGCTGATGGAATTCAACTCGAGGATATGTAATGAGGATGGGACACAGTGAGAGAAGACCTCGATATAAATATCACATATCAGGATATCAAGCTGCAAGAAATCTCTTCTTGAGAGAGTCTTGGAAGTGTACATCGTCCTCTACCTATCGTCAGAATTCCACATTAGGAGAACAGTAAAGGATATAAACAGTATGCTGGCAAATATTAAGAATATCATTCTAGTATTTGGATAAAGGGAATATTCAGCAACCTGTTCACATCCTTAAGTAGGCCAAAACAAGAATATTCTTGTCAAGTACGGGAACCGGACTTAAAGAAGGACAAATATCTAATGGAGAAGGTCCGGTGGAGGACAACAAAGATGGTACAAGAACTGAGAAAGCTGGGTTACGGGAGAAGGTGAGAGGCCTTAAATTTCATCATCATGGAAGAAGGAAGAGTTAGGGGTAACCTGATCAAAAAATCTTAAAGTTTTAAACCAGTTTGACGACAACAGTGAGCAGATGTTCGAAAGACATAATGATACGACAACCGAAGGCTGTAACGTGGAATTACGCAAGACAACCGAAGGCTGTAACATGAAATTACGCAAGACAACCGAAGGCTGTAACGTGGAATTACGCAAGACAACCGAAGGCTGTAACATGAAATTACGCAAGACAACCGAAGGCTGTAACGTGGAATTACGCAAGACAACCGAAGGCTGTAACGTCGAATTACGCAAAAATGTGGATCGAAGTACTTCCACAGTATAAGAGCAGAGGAAGAGTGAGATGAACTGAAAGATGAAACTGTCAACACGGACGGACGGAAAGCATACAGAAATTTCAAAAGTTGTGTGACAGTGGAGACTCTTCGAGAGACGGGGTCCCACGAGTGTAGAACTACCTCCCCATGTAGTACAAAGAGACAATAACACACACACACACACACACACACACACACACACACGGAGCCAGAGACAGTAAACTTACACAACATCAGAATGTGGGCACAGACAACTGTGCACAGACACAGCAAAAGACCGTAAACACATAGACACACACTGCGCCACAGACAACAGAATCGTACAAACCACAGATTCATACACAGACATAGACAGTGAGTCAGACTGAATACAGGAAAGAGTCACACAAACTGACAGTGAGTCACCATGGACTGTAGGAAATACTGCAGATTCGGAGTCAGACACCAAAGACACACAGTAAGTCAGACACCACAAGAGTCATCCAGACACCCATAATGCGGGAGTCATTAGGAGCGAAAGACTAAAGTCTCACACGCAAGGAACGTCCTGGCGGGCCATTCCATGGGCACTTAAGGGATGTAAATGTAAATTCCCGGCTTCGTCCACTTCGTTCTACCTACACCATACCAGACAACTGCCGTCCCACATGACCCGAGAGCACCAAGGAGAAGGCTTATTCTCGCACACAACCTCCTCGCCCATGATATAACAAAACAGACGGGATTAAGGCTGTACTATGTGACATTCGCTAAGCCGGTTCGTAATCCAGCTTTCGGATCCAGAAAACTAGTTTTGGGTTGAGGTGGCAAGGCGAGGCGAGGGGAGGGAGGGACGGGAGGGGGTGGCCCTCAGATGCATTGCGCTCTGCAGGTGCGTCAAGGGGATTCCGGCCGCAAGTACACGTGTTGCAACTGCATTACTCGGGTAGGGTTTCGACACCTGCTTCGACCCGGAGTGTCATCCACTGCGTCTGGGGTGAGCTGGGTTCATTCACTGCGTCGAGACGGTGATGGACCGGTCTCGTCCACTGTGTCGCGATGATGACCCTATTTCTTCGGGTCCGTCACGAGGAACCACATTCGTCCACCGTGTGTCATCATGACGAACCGGATACATTTGCTGCGCTGCGACGCGACGGACCGGGTTGATCTGGTCATGACGTAATGAACCGGATTCATCCACTGTAGAGTGACGTGACAAACCGGATTCACCCACTATGTCGACACATGACGATGAACCAGATTCGTTCACTGTGTCGAGAACGGTGGACTCCGATCACCCACCGTATCGAGACGTGACGAACCGGATTCACTCACCGTGTCGAGACGGCCCGCTTGCCGGAAACGCCTGCGTACATTTTACTCCCATCATCATCCTCCTCCTCATCATCATTATAATTATCATTACAGTAATCATTATCTTCATTAACTGGGTTTCTCACGTGAGATTCCATTCGCTGTGTTTGACTCACAGGGTTCGGTGGCGCTACTTGGATAAGCGGGAACGAACCCTGAATCTTACGGAGTCCAGACGGCTTCATCGCTCCAGGTGCAGTTCGCCCAGGGAAATCTGCCAGACCCACTCAACTGTCCCACCACCGGTCCTTACGTAAAGCCGGTCGTGTAACCTCTGACTCTCATCTGTTTGACGTTATATCAGTCACAATAATAAATAGTGGATGAAAAATAACTAAAAATGGACACGAATGATCGTGAATACTTTTTTTTTTTTTTCGACGAGGCTGGCAGGTATAAGGCTGCTGGCGTCTTCAGTGCTTTAATGGGTACGACCCCTGAGGTCGACGCCTACGACCGGTCATCACCACAGTACGACCCTTGGGTGGGGGATGGTCACACCGTCGCCGTTATAGAGGCGTTGCGACATCATACACACACACACACACACACACACACACACACACACACACACGCGCGCGCGCGCGCGCGCACGTACTACCACAACATGATGAAGGAGGAGGAGGAGGAGGAGGAGGAGGAGGAGGGCCGACCTGACGCCGTCGGAGGTGGTGGCGTCGTCGGAGCCACGGACCTGGGCTTCACCGTCCGTCTGGACACCACCACCACCACCACCAGCGCCGTCCGCCACCGCCCGCCCGCCGCCCGCACCCTCCTCCACCTGTCGATATTATCATTTCCATAAAATGACAGGCTGAAAAGTATCCCATGTGGGCTTGTCAGATGGAAGCAGATAGTGGGAGGTAAGAATAGTGTTGTCCCAGGGGCTTGGGGAGGAGGGGAAGGGGGGGAGTCCCGTGGGGAGAAAAGGGGTGGAGTGGAGGAGGGGAGGTGGTGAGGGAGGGAGTCGTGTGACTGCTTGGGGGGTTGGGGGGGTGTTAGGGAGACGCTTTAGAGACGGTTGGAGGAGGGAGAGTGTGGGGGGGGGGGACTGTGGCAAAAGCCTCGGCCGGGGGGTAGGGAGGAGGGGCTTCTCCTGGATGGATGGCTTGGTCGTTGGGGTAGAGAGTAGGGGGATGGGTAAGGGAAGGGGGGCTTCCCCTAGACAGAACGCTTGTCTGGTGTGGGGAGAGAGAGAGAGGGGAGGGGGGGGGGGGAGGAGGCTGCTTCCCCAATATGGACGGCTTGGCGTGGGAGTAGGGTGGGGGGAAGGGAGGATTTCCCCGAGATGGATGACTTGGCCAGAGGAAGGGGAGTCGGGGAGGCTCCCTCACCTTCCCTCCCAACCCTCCCACTCTTCCCCATCGCACACATATCAACGTTGCTTATTGCACCCCCCCTCCCCCACATCATGGTAAAGGGCTCTTCGTCTGTTTCCCACCTCCACGTCATTCCACAGGAAAAGGTTGGGAAGGAGTATGAGAGGACAACGCTTCTCCCTCGAGGGCGTTAGCGAGACTCCTCCCTTCGAGGACGAGGAAACTATACAGACTCCCTCCGCCCCTCCCCTCTCGAGCACGGCAACTATAACAGACTCCTCCCCTCGAGGACCGGAAGGCTCCTTGAAGGCAGCACACTGCCGACGGGGAGTGTCTGAGCTCGCGAGAACTACACCTTAACACTGCAGTCAAACATGGATTCACTAGTCCGGAGACTTACGAGAAAACTGGAAGCCTAAACATCACAGTCGAGTACAGATATTCACTTCTATAATCCATTACGTCTATCTGCACCTAATCATTCTGCTCTCATTGTGTGTGTGTGTATATATATATATATATATATATATATATATATATATATATATATATCTATCAAACTGTTCGCATATATATATATATATACTTTCCTGAAATACTTAATGTCCATCCTGAGTGATAAAATGTCCTCTCTTTTGATGATCCAAATCAGGTAGCATAGGGTAGCCCAACTATGTGCCCTGTACTCAGCACTGCTGAAGAGAAGAGGCACACATCTCGTCCTCACACAGCAATGCCCTTTATACAGTGAGGCGGCATGAAATGGATGACCTTAAACCCCACATTCGCAAGAGGGAGAAACACCGTAATCCTGATTCCCAAGGCAATTCTTGGCGTGTGTGAGAGTTGTATACCTCGAGGTGCGACGCCTACCAGAGGCTGTCGCCCACAGAAGTTGTCGTGAAACTTCATAAAACCTTCAGACTGTCACTTGATGTGTTCCAGCCCCAGGAGACAGTACTGTGTCTCTTTGTGTACACAAGACAGGTCTGGTCTCCAGGCACAGACAGACATTACCCACACCAGACACCTAGACAGCATTGGGTAGACAGTGCCTTTCACTCCCCACGGTATAGGTGAACAGGGCTGGTTCATAAAGAGTAGGGCTTCGCTGTGTACACACACACGCACACACACACACACAAACACACACACACACACACACACACACACACACACACACACACACACACACATACACACCTTTCCTCCCTTCTATATACTAAGTGTCTGGCTTTTAAAGGAGTTTCGCTACATCAGGGGATTCGTCGTAAGGTCTCTTGAACAATTGCTCCAGCCATAACCGACAGACGTGGGGAGAGTCATCGCCATCACCCACACCCGACCCACGACCCCACACACTAACCCACGAAACCATACCCAATAAACGAGGCCAGAGCCAACTCAACCGAGCCAAGACCCAAAGAACACCTCCCTAGAAATCCCGTCCCCGACACCTGACCGCTGTAAATAGCCCCGAGCAATCATGGAAAAACGCCAGCCATGAATATAATCCCACGCCACAGACAAAGCCGATTGAGAGTTAATCTAGTCCCGAAGGGTCGAGGACATCCTGCCGGGTGCAACAGGTCACACACCTTCACAATGCAACACCAGACTCGTAAACTTTCTGATATACACACTCCTGAAACACACCCACCCATCTATCCACCCCCCCCCCCACACACACACACCTGGCTTAAGCTGGTGTGTGTGTGTGTGTGTGTGTGTGTGTGTGTGTGTGTGTGTGTGTGTGTGTGTGTGTGTGTGTGTGTGTGTGGGTGGGTGGGTGGGTGGTTGGGTGGGTGTGTAACTCTCTCGTCATAACACACACACACACACACACACACACACACACACACACACACAACGACAGGCTGCTGATGTGGTGGAGTGGGTGGTGATGTATGTGTGGCGGAGTGGGTGGTGGCGATGGTGATGTATGTGTGATGGAGTGGGCGGTGTTAGTGTGGTGGAGTGGGTGGTGATGGTGGAGGTGTAGTGGGTGTGGGGTCGGACTGGCGGCATATGGTGAGGGTGGAGGTTCGCGGTGTGGGCCTTCAAGGTGCCTCAGGTGAGCACACCTCCCCCCGGCCGACGCGTCGTCCGCCTAGACTAAACGAAGTCTGAGCTGGACGGATCCTTCCCTCCCTCCCCTCACCTCACCTCACCTCCCCTCCCCTCACACGACGTCTGAGCTAGACGGATCCTCTCCCCGGCCACTCTCCCTCCCCACTCACACAATGTCTGAGCTAGACGGATCCTCTCCCCCGCCGCTCTCCCACCCCCTCACACACAACGTCTAAGCCTTACCTCCTCACTCACTTCGTTTCCTCTTCCTCGGTGTTTGGTGAATTCTTCCGGTACGTTGGTCTGTCTGTCTGTCTGTCTGTCTGTCTGTCTGTCTGTCTGTCTGTCTGTCTGTCTGTGTGTGTGTCTGTCTGTCTGTCTGTCTGTCTGTCTGTCCGTCTACTCTGCTCCATGCTTTTCTTTTTTATCCTACCAGATTCAATCGTATGTAATTTTGAGTGTTCTACTACTCTCTGTCGCTTACGCTCGATTGTCTGTCCATTTCTGTTACATGTATTTGGTTCTGTCTGTCCCTCTGTTACCTGGACTTGGCTTCTTATCTGTCTTTGTCTCACATATCTCTGTCTCTGTCGCACGTATATTGAATTCTCCCATCCGTCTAAACGCTACTTTCACCAAAATTCCGGACGCGTCTCACGCAGTGGGGCCGGCCCTCCCAAAATCTACCATCTTCACATTTCAAAGTCAAAAGATCCCACAGAAACAGGTCTCGCGCTAGGAGGATGCGGTCAGGGCTGTATATATGCAACCCCGCCGCCGCCGCCGCCGCCACCAGGGTCTCGCTCTAATGCAAACGCCCCTCGACGTCTCCTGGTGCGGGAGACCACCGTTCTGGGAACCTGCTTCATTTTTAACTATTTTTCCCCCCCACTCCCCCCCCCCCTTTTTTTCACACGTCTCACCTTCTGCTTCCCCTTCCTCCCATCCTTTCCCCCGTCCCTCTCCCATCCTTTTCCCCTCCCTCTCCCATCCTCTCCCCTTTGTCTTTGCGGGACCTCTTCCCCCTCCCTCGTCTCCCTCGTCTGACACCATCCCTCACTTCTGTCTCCCTCCTCCCCATCCCGAGTTACCATCCTTAGCCTCATCTCCTCCTCCCCCACAATGTCGTCACAGACAACGACCAGAACGTGTCCGAGTCCACGACGAGGTCGACCCGCGCTCAGACGACTTCCACGAAACCAAGAGGAGGGACCGACATCGCGCCCGACGACGAGGTAGGAGTCGACGACGCGACGGCCCCACGCCAGGCCTTCGTCAGAACGACGCGGTTGGCCAGGAACGACAAAACTTAACTACGACACTTGAAGAAATGAACGTGGTTCCGGCCAAGTCCCGTCATACTCCAACCTGATACAATTCAAAGATAGGTAATGAAGTCCCCGGAGATCTAGCACGTGTATAAGATACAGACATAGACAGGTATCCATTCATCTCCCCTTCTCCTATTCTATCAACGTCAGACGTAAAATGTCCCCAGCTTCCGTCAGTCCAGCCAGCCCAGCCAGCCAACCAGCCAGTCAGCCAACCACCCAGGTCAATCAAACGTCCTTATCAAAGCTTAACGTGTTGCGGGAACACGATTACCGCCTTACTCCGCCTACTGCACGACGCCCTTCGACAGGAACTACTTCTACGAGCGATTCAAGAGTTCCTTGCAATATGACGGAGGAGATGGAGATCAGAGATCAGTGCGATTCTTGGGGAAGCCAAGGCAAAAGCTGCAAGAACGCGGATTAGCAGACTTGAATATATGTAAAAGTAGGATGAGAACTCGAGCCACGGATGGTAAAGTCGAGGAATATGTCAAAAGAAAATATTATAGTCAAGCTTCAACGTAAGTATCCCAGAAGACAAGACAGTGTCGAGGGCCCTACCGTCACATTAAGATGAACGATTACTGTGGTAATCAAAAGGTGACACTACGTGGGACTAAGAATCGGGACAGCGAATTACGCGACACGGCCAGAGATACAAGAGATTCGAACCCACGACCCCTGAGCTAAAGCGAAAGGTGACTGGTATTACCCTTTGAAAGCACGATCCAACACCCGAACTTAAGTCTTAAGCCAAGCCAACACGATATTATCAATCGCATGGGAATGAGAAGAATAACACGATAAAATACATCAAATAAAAACAAAAACAAAAAAATATCGATAAATTAAGGACGGCTCGAACCTGGGACGCTCCAAATAAATGAGAGGAGAGATCCTTTACGCCTAGCGAGGGTCAAAGACAGGCTGACAAATTATGATCAAGGATGGACACACGTTATTGATCATCGGGAGACTCTAAGCTCGGACGGAAGGTCATCTGCTGTTGGGGGTGGAGTGGATGGGGAGGGAGGTGTTGGTTGGTGGGGGAGGAGGACAGACGGCACCTAAATGCAGCTGCTGCAGCCCAATTAACCCGGGAGGCAGAAGGTATCCAGTTGAGAGAAGGTCGTTATCGGGTCAGGTCAAACCAATTAGGTCTTGACCCATAAGGGCTAATCGCCTTAGCCATGACCTCAGTCAGAACAGCGCTGTAGCGGAGGAGCGGAACGACAAGGATAGCCAGGGTGTCCGTCGTTAAAGAATTAACGTGAACACCTGAGGAAGGTATCAAACGAGTGTTCAGGTTGGTGGACGTAACTTCACGTTAACGGCCTCATTAACACTGGCAGTTGACAACCTTAAAGCCCAAAGAACCAACCATATAACCAGGGGTTCCATTAATAATCGTAATAATAATGATGATAACTGATAGAAATAACAATAATTGGCTGCCCTATCACCATAGCTTCTGTGTGGAGGTCGGCCCGCACGAGAAATAATAATAAAGATAATGATATCAATTTATCGAAGCAGAATTAGCGGTAGTAAATCAAAGGAAGAAAAACTATGACCTCATTACCTATGCAGATGGAGAGAGCACGGACGGCGTCACTATTTCAAAGGTTGAGGACACACAAATTAATCGACTTCTGGATTAACTAAAAAAAAAAACCATGGTTCGCGTTCCCAAACATGGACACACTACATAAGCAATGATGGGAGAAGAAAAAAATGTTTTCACGAACTGATTATAATCATATAAGGCTTTCGAAAAGAGATTTTGGGTGGTCACAAGATGGCCCTAGATCCATAAACCTGGGACCTCTACGAGGGAAGAGCAGAAAACAAGCAGCACAAAACACTGGAGAAAACATGTGTACATTCTCCATAATTACACTCTCATACATGTATGTGTACAGTACACACGGGTAGTATGTTCAACGACATACATGTTACGGGTAATCTTATTTTACTAATTCAGGATGTGGTCTGTCGTATGGGGGAGGGGGGGGGGGAGGTTAGCCCTGCCCTTCATGAGGTCACCTTCCACCTGTGTTCAGACAACGTGTCGAACACTGTTTATCAGACCTGGTGCGAGATATTATCCCCAATCCTCTCCCCCACACCTGTGTGTGTGTGTGTGTGTGTGTGTGTGTGTGTGTGTACCTTCTCACGCAAACACTAGGTCGTTTACTACGGGCGTATCGTCAGAGGGGGGAGGGGGTCTCTATGTCTGCCAGCCAGCACAGTGCATGAGCGACATTCCACGTTACCCGCATTTCCCTCACTGGACCAACACTGGCTCCACAGCCCCCACAGGGTATCGACACAGACCGTACACGAGGCACAGATCTATGGTTTCCCCTGAGAGGACACAGCACTCATGACCAAACCTACCACCTCGCTCTCTACACCACCGCCGCAAGCAGGACCACGCCAGTCACGGGAGGGAGGGTGTGCATGTAATCCGAGGAGTGTACAAGAACTAATGTTAGTACAACGGCGCGAATGTACGGGAATCGGCGAGAAAATGTTCGTATAAGCGTGCTAATGAGTTACCTCCACATGCGTCCCCTTTCCGCTGACATGCCCCAGATGGATGTCCTGGTAACCCCTCCCCCACCAATCCACTCTCTCACGAATCCCTCCCCCTCCCTTGTTGCTCACACTTTCCCTTCCTCCTTGCTCCGACCCTCCCCTCCCCTCTCTCACCCGTCCTCCGCCCAGGCAATGTTAGTGTTTTGCCAGACTGTTGCGTCTAGCACACAGCCTTGTCTGCTGACCGTTGAGTATGCATTCTCGACGAGGACTTGAACCCAGCTGTTGTAAGCACGCACGCACACACACACACACACACACACACACACACACAGAGTAAACAGTTCCTCGAAAGATGTAGGGATAAAGAAACCACGGGACATAACATGCAATTAAGCATGAAACTTACAATAAATGATAAAGAAGTACTCTTACAGTAAAAGACTGGTTTAGGAATGGCATAAACTGGACGAGGCTGTGGTGAGTGCGAATGGTAAACAGAAATTCGAAAGACTGTACGATAGACAGAGGGTTCAAGAAATGGAGTCATATGAGTTTAAGTCTCCCTAACACCCATACAGTACAATACAGTACAGTACAGTACAGTACAGTACAGTACAGTACAGCACAGTACAGCACAGATAGGTTAGCAAACAAGCAGTCTCCCAGGTTGATGCTCACTGCCTAATCGGGGACTTTCCTCCTGCGGCAGTGGAGGAAAGAGAGGTGACCGATGCTCCACACTACCTCCAGCACTGCTATCGTCCTCGCCGCCACCGCCACCTATAATACCACACCATCCACGATCCCAATTAAAGTGATTTACACCGTCCTCAAAGTACGTCAGTGCCACCACAATCCTCCTCCTCCTCTTCCTCCCACCACCGCAGAATCTATCTGTACCACAACTCATACCACCACCACCATCGTATCCACAACACCACCATCATCACAACCCTTCCTCCTCCTCCTCCCCACACCACCACAACCATCAGCAACACCAGTGGCGCCGGAAGCCCTAAAACCATCACCACCACCACCACCACCTCATCTCACACCACCGACTACAACAGCGCCAACAATGCAACCACGCCCGCATCACCACCACCACCACCCACCATCACTGTGGCCGCAACCCACACCTAAACCCCCAGCTGCACCCTACATAAACTCCCTCGTGGGTTAATATCAAAATACAGCAACGTAGCGAGGTCACCACCTCCCCCTTTACCCAACCCAACCCCCGGCTCCAGACTCTCTCAATCCATCTTTGTTACGCTTCCCCGTCAACCACGGCAAGAAAACGGGCCATTCGCCAACGGTAATAACTTTTCCTTAACTGATGACGACTCTTAGTCAACGTGAACATCCCGAGCCCCTCTGGCATCTCTCAAGATTCAGGAGTAAATCATACCTCAGAAAACATTCATGATCGTATTTACAAGCAGCGCAGCCTTCCTCATCCACGGACTTACCATAACTCTAAGCCCTCTCGTGAGTGGCCCACAGGACCATGATGACTCCAAGCCCTCTCATGAGTGGCCCACTGGACCATGATGACTCCAAGCCCTCTCATGAGTGGCCCACATGACCGTATCATAAAAAAATCAAAAGCTAAAATACGAGGAACATTCACGCATGTCGCAGTCTTTCGTTTGCAAGGAGGATGAAAATAATGTATAAATGCGACACACAACAGATTACGATGTGGGCTCCCGGCCGTTTCCAAGTTATGTCATTCTATGTCGCATTTCGCTCCTCTCTCTCTCTCTCTCTCTCTCTCTCTCTCTCTCTCTCTCTCTCTCTCTCTCTCTCTCTCTCCTCTACCCAGAGTCTTGACGTCAAGTGCTGACTTACATCGGTTCTCGCTGGGCGAGTGCAGAGGGTGATTAGAATTCTTCCAACCTCTGTTGGCCACCAGACAAAAGTCCAGCTCATTGTAATTCCCGTCCAGAGACTGGAGCTGGTTCATATTACTCCACATATCAATAGAGGAAGAAGAAGAAGAAGAAGAAGAAGAAGAAGAAGAAGAAGAAGAAGAAGAAGAAAGAAGAAGAAGAAGAAGAAGAAGAAAGAGAAGAAGAAGATAATCCAAAACTCCAGGCTGCCTGGCATAGCCATTCTCCTTCAAATAATATAATAAAGAAACGAAGTGGGATTCCAAGTGGAGTCTCCAGTCACCTGGACCTGGGACGTAAGATGTAGTCGACTCAACAAGAAGAAAACACCCCAGTGTCGAGTCGATTACATGAACAATAGTCACATCACCATGTCAAAAAAAGAGAAAAAAAAAACAGATTAACTTACAACTACTAACACGTAGTTGTATGTCGCATGTACGTCGCATTTATCAAGTACCATACACTTCGGAGAGAATATAAAAACATGAGTTGTAGGTTAGATGCAATAACTTACTACAACCAGCCCCTACAACAAGGAACAAGGTACACAACCCTCAAAAAAAAGGGGGGGGACTCGTAACTCTAAAAGCGAACCTTCAATTGATCCATTTCAAGTGTCTGG
This sequence comes from Panulirus ornatus, assembly GCF_036320965.1. Classification (NCBI taxonomy): domain Eukaryota; kingdom Metazoa; phylum Arthropoda; class Malacostraca; order Decapoda; family Palinuridae; genus Panulirus; species Panulirus ornatus. The sequence continues at coordinate 57,666,003 of NC_092237.1, read as the reverse complement.
ACAAAGCAAAGGTTCAAAAACAGACCATCATGGGTGAGGAAGATCCATCAATACAGTTCGTACGAAGAGGATCCTTGCAATTATGAGACCTGAAATATATATATATATATATATATATATATATATATATATATATATATATATATATATATATATATATATATATATATATATATATATATATATATAAATAAAGACGTGTGGTTTACCTTAGAACACCAGCGCATTACCAGACCTGCAGATTGTCTGAAGGTGATCGGCAGCATCACCCGATAGACATACAAAGCATCCGATCAATCCATGAGCTAACCGACCACCTCCAACCCTAAGTCAACCCTAACGAACCAGATCTGCTGATTATCCAACCACCTACCGGCCTCCATATGGTAATCACCCACACCAAAATCGACCAACAGATCATCCGATCAACTTGAGACTTTGTGGATCATCCATCCAGCTCGACCTGTAGATCCCACCTCGACCTACTACAGAACGCTACAGACGACCGTGACCACAGATCGTGCCGGCGAGGCACCAACTTCTTCCGGGGAAGCCAACATACACGGCCCTGAGGCAGGGGATTACACCACCTCCAACTCCTCCTCCTCCTCCTCCTCCTCTTCCTCGTTGCCCAGCCGACGCTCCACTGTGATTTAGGTGGGCGAGTACCGGCGAGCGGACACACCAGCTGCTACGAAGGTCAGCCATCGCCAGCAATGAAGCTGGACATCCAGACTAAGCCATAACGTCGGTAAGAAATGCTACTAAATGCTACTAAATAACCGTACTGAAATGCTTCGATCTTCCTACAAAGACTCAACCAACTGTATCTTTCCACAATCCGGCACAGTTGAGACAGATATCTGCAATAGGCCTGGTGTCTAAGGTAGACCTATTCTTTTTTTTTCTTTCCATTAGACTTAACTGTAAACTTGAAAAGTATCTCGTTTGCCCGGAAGAACAGTTCTCCCGCCACCAGTTCCCGCAGCCAAGGCCATCTTTACACAACGTTAGGATTAAAAATGCAAACGTTCAAGCCACCCAGGTCAGGCTGGGATGCTGCCTCCCAGCGAGGGTGTACCCCAGGAGCACGTCCTGCCTGCACATGATTACGCTCCCGGCGACCCCTGAAGACCCCGACCTCTCCCGTCTTTCTGAACAATGTGGGCGGCGGTGGGAGGAGGCCAACACACACACGGCCACCCACCACAGTACTAAACAACAAACCAACCCCCCACATCCCCAGGGACAATATGGGCGGGGAATGGGGAGAGGGAGAGAAGGAGCAGTAACTACCACCCATCACAACACTATACAACCCCCCTTACCCCTTGAAGACAACTCGGGTGGAGGAGAGAAAGGCTAACACGATACCACCCAGTGAGGTACAACCAGACGACAACGTGGGTTTGATGGAGAGGGTTAGTATAACCCACAGCCACCCAGTACAATACTGTGCAACCTCCATGGAGGGACAGTTTGGAGGGAGGGAGGGGAGACGAGCATTAACAACCTACCATCATCACAACAGGCACACCTGCGACGGACACACGATAGGGTCAGGTTAGCCCCAGTTGCTCAGTTAAGTGCAGGCTGCGTTGAAGTGCCTCCTGGCAATGGCCATCTCTCTCTCTCTCTCTCTCTCTCTCTCTCTCTCTCTCTCTCTCTCTCTCTCTCTCTCTCTCTCCCGTGTATCCAAGGGCAGGACAGGGTACACAGAGGGGCGTATAGGGACCATCTGTAGGGGCTAGGCTAGGCTAGTCGATGTTTGACGCTCCACACACCGATGAACATCAGTGGCTTGTCGATGCCTGATGTTCCACAGACCAATGAACATCAGTATTCAGTTTGTTAAAAGAGTGAAAAATGAAGAAAAAAAAAATCACTACGAAATTATTCTTCAAACTAATCTTCCACATGTGATGGTTTACACTTTTGACTGCACGAGGTCGAAATGGAGAAATCTCCGTCGAAGATGAAGTCTGGTCCTTCAGTTATTTACTTCTCACTCTGGGTGTAAAACCCCGTCACCCAGACGACGCTTGCATGACTGTGTGCGAGAGCGGAACGTGTCTACCACAGGGTCCGTCCAGACTGTCGCCCCACGGAGAGGAGTGCTTGGCAATGAACCGCGTCAGCCGAAAGGTCAGCTCAAGTAGTCATGACAGTGAATTATATCAGCCAGGAGCTCCGTCGCACCCGTCATTACAAACCGCGGCTGCATGACTGTGGGACCTCATGACGGACCCAAGGCACCAGACCTTGTGAACTTTATGCGTTCTGAAACGTCGCTCTAAAACACAGGCGCTATGTGTATATGTCAGACTATGGTGTCGATCATAGACTACTACGGGAGAGCTCGTCTATAATTAGCTACGCTACTTCGGAGACGTCGGTGCTGGCTAGGCTACTTCGAAGACGTCGGTGCTGGCTAGGCTACTTCGAAGACGTCGGTGCTGGCTATGCTACTTCGGAGACGTCGGCGCTGGCTAGGCTACTTCGAAGACGTCGGCGCTGGCTAGGCTACTTCGGAGATCTCGTCCACTCGCACGACTACCCCGTAGCACGTCACACGGGGCCACAGCAAAGGAGGTCTACGCGCCTCTCAAACACGAGACGACAGCTTCAATTCTGCCGTGTCCCACAGCTTCAGAGTCCCCCCTGGCGTGTATGCCGTGATACTTGGCGGAAATTTCTCCCTATGCGACCATCTTGTCCCAAGAAGCGAGGAAGGATTAATCACAAGGCCAGATTCCTAGCTCGCGTCTTTTATTTCACAATTCAAAAGCTGATCAGGCAGCTTAAGTGTCCTCATCTCCTGAGCACGAAGGTACCAGTCTTACGTATATCACTACGGTTCAAACGTCATGCTCTTAAGCACCGTCGCATTGATATATATATATATATATATATGTATATATATATATATATATATATATATATATATATATATATATATATATATATATCCAAGAACATGGGGTTAATCTGTCATGAAAGCCTTATCTATAAACGTACTTACACATGAGTCGAGGTGCACACGCAGCAGGCAGATATCAAGAACTGAGTGTGATAACGAACCACCGTACAATACCATGAACTACAGGACGCTATCTCCGGCCATATGGATGGACCACGTGCATTATTGCCAACTCATACATTCCCTTTTACTTCAGGTTTGGCCGAGGTGGCACGGGCATCCGATTACTCTGATCAAGGCCGGCCATCTCATATATACTATACATCTTTCTATCTATCTATCTATCTATCTATCTATCTATCTATCATTGTATCTCTCTCTCTCTCTATCTATCTATCATTGTATCTCTCTCTCTCTCTCTCTCTCTATATATATATATATATATATATATATATATATATATATATATATATATATATATATCGACAATTTATGGTCCAGTCTGTGGGGAAGGATGAACACCTGAGTGAACAGACTGACGCAGCCAGGATTCGAACGTGTGTGGGCCCGACGCCCGTGAGTGCTTCACAATCAGTAACGCTAACAGTTATACACCAAGGTAGTCTACAGTTGGAACTGTCGTTAGCTTGATTCTCGAAAGCAGCTGAAAATGTCGCCATGACTACGATATTACATATATATCCTGAAGCAAAAGCTAAACTACAATCGCTTCTGATTAATGTTAATGTTGTGTTAATGTTGTAATAACTAAGAGAGCCAGGGGAGAACCTCGATCAATAATGTTGAAAAAAAATAATAATAAGGACGACAAATGCGACGTCGTTTTCTTTGTAGGCGCTGAGTGGTCACAATGCGGGAGTTTTATGTCCCTTTGCGGGAGAGCTCGGCTTATTGCCCGAGTCTCTCCCGCCCAATGCGGGAGACACTCGAACATGACTGCATGTCACAACCGAAGCGACCCGAAAAATAAAATAAACCCACAACCAACAACAACAACCTCAACGTAGACACAACTCCTGCCCCGACCACAGGACAACTTAACACAGCTCACGAACAACTCCTAAGCTCAGACAGCCAGACACCGCGTCGCGCTATTATCCGCTATGGTGAACAGGCCAGACGCAGGAGCTACCCCCCCCACACTCCCAAGCCAATCCCCCACCCACCGGCAACACCCCCCCCTAGCACGCGGGGACTCTCTGACCCCGCTCCCGTTACGCCCCCATACTCGACAACATAGGGGGCGAGGGAGGAGTAGTGGGTGGGGAGAGGAGAAAAAGTGGGTAAGACTGGAGGATGGGTGAGGGGAGAGTTTGTGGCGAGGAGGAGGGGAGGATACTCCAACTGGGAGGAGAGAATGGCTGTTCATAGGTCACGCTGTTATGTAAATGTCTCATTCTAAATGCCGTAAGTACACACATTAATGATGATACATATGTACTTTCCCGGTGACCTTTTCGGAAAAGGTCATGGTGTTATCCCAATACCCCGTTTCCAGAGGTCCCTCGGAGATCCAAGGCTGCGCTACACTCAGTAGCAGGGATAGGATGAAGCGCGCTGTTTTACTAGACTAAACTGTTTCGTCAGCTGACGATGATAAAGCCTCGCCAAAGGTGACTCTGTCGATGTGTAGCTTCAAGCAGGCGGAGTCCTGATAATCTCTCTCTCTCTCTCTCTCTCTCTCTCTCTCTCTCTCTCTCTCTCTATATATATATATATATATATATATATATATATATATATAGATCGATGTGTTACTGGACTCCATCGGCAAATGGTAACACCGCGAGCAAACAAGTTACCTATGACGAGGCAGTATTACCATCGTCAACACGCTTAAAAGAGCACAGCGTCATCATTAAGGATCTCGTCTCAAAGAGGCCCACCCTACCCCGCTTCCGCATTAAGCGCAGCCTCGAAAAGCTGCAACAGTTCCATAAAAAGGGTCCTTGAGTTACAGTATATATATATATATATATATATATATATATATATATATATATATATATATATATATATATATATATGGTGTGCGTGTGTGTACTCGGCCACATACACACGTGATGTCCTTAAATCCACGAGAGAACGTGCATGCACAGACATAGGACACATGCACAACCACGCAGACATGCAATGGAAATACATACGCGAACTGTACTCCCAAAATGAGAGGCGCGCGGGCGCACATTCACGCACGAACACTCGTGCACATGGGCACAGAGACGGAGAAGAACGTGCATACAGATACAGAAAATATGGCCTGTGTAAACAGCAGACAAACAGACGGAAAGACGAATGCACTGAAGTTTATCATGGGCGTTTAAATGCACTTTAAACCCGTGCGAAAAACTGTTTCCACACCCCGAGCATTACCAATGTATTGACCCTCCTATATACTAGTACTGTGAAGGGAGGCGAGCACAGCCTCCTCTCCCTTAAGGGTGTGTTAGAAATCATATTGATCTTCCCGCGAGAATTTCATTCATTCGCAGCCAAAATCGGAGTCAGCTGCCCTGCCATCCAGGCCTATAGGTAGGAAGAGTCAAAGAAGCTGGGATGATCCACTCTTTATGGACGTCTATAAAAAAAAGAGAAAAAACAGAAATCTTCCCCCTACATAAAACTGTTCATCTCATTCGTCTTGAAATTGTGTCTTTGACGTCGAAGATAAGAGGCATGGGGGGGGGGGGGAATATATTCATTCATGTCGGCAAACGGAGAGGGAGGGAGAGAGAGAGAGAGTGAGAGCAAGTGCGAGGAAGCCATGGGAGGGCTCGTCACACACCACCTTCCTCGCCGAGCTCCGGGACGCCAGTGAGCTGGGTTTTGGCTTCAGGGCCATCGCCAGACAGCCAGACGGTCCCGGCGTTGCCACATGTAGGTGCTCTGCCTCTGTGTCTGACCTAGTTCTCTGTTACTTTCAACTGTATACATCCTGATCAATACATCCCTCGGATTTCCCTGCCTCAATAACAAGTATGCTCTTCATCTCAACGTCGGCACTGCTATTTCGGGACAACATGCACAAATAACCCTCGTCTATGGTGTTTCCATTCGTCCAGAAACTGCCCCCTACGACGGCAACACTGCCAGACAGGTCGATAGTTGCATGTTAGTCAGCCGTGGCGAGACGCGGTACGATAATAATCACCTTTTGGGATCTACTCTGGGATTTGTTGGACTGCACGTTTATTGGGGGGGGGGGGGGGACGATAACACTTGCCGTGGTGGACACTTACTTGGTCGGTCAACCACACGTCGTCGCCAAGGAACGACGATGACGACACACTGCATCAACCACGACGACAACTACTCCCTCCCTCCTCCCCCCCCCACCACCAAAAAAAAAAAAATCCAGCCCAGTTAAACACTCAAAAAAAAAAGGGCAGAGAGAGAGAGAGAGAGAGAGAGAGAGAGAGAGAGAGAGAGAGAGAGAGAGAGAGAGAGAGAATGAAACGAAGGCATCAGACGACTATTTCATGGGACAAATAACGAGTGTCGTGCCATGATATAACCAGGCATTATTATGTGTTCCTCTCTACACCCTGAGCTCCCTCTTCGTCAAGAGGCGCTCAGCGATGAGTGTATCCTGCTCCCACACGCACCTACCGTGCACTTGCAAGTTCGAACGTTCATTACATTTCCTGCTTGGCACGAACACGAAATCACACATCCTTAAACACAAGACTGTTGCCCAACGCAAGCTACCCCATCCCCCCACCGTAAGCATACCTTGCAACCCCACCCCCACCCACCCACACAACTGGCATCACCAGCGAACACCCCACCCCCACAACTGGCATCTCCAGCGACCCCTACCCCCACAACAGGCACCTCCAGCGACCCCCACCCCCACAACTGGAATCTCCAGCGACCCCTACCCACACAATAGGCACCTCCAGCGACCCCCACCCTTACAACAGGCATCTCCAACGACCCCCACCCCCACAACAGGGATCTCCAACGATCCCCATCCCCATAACAGGCATATCCAGCAACCTCCAACCCCCACAACAGGAATCTCTACCACACCTCGCCCAACAACAGGCATGTCCCGACCTTTCCCCCCCTCCACTAGAGGCCTATTCAGTACACACCCCCTCCACCATGGTAACGTCCAGCATCCCCCTCCACCATTGCTATGTCCATTACTCCCCTTCCACCACAAGCATGTCTACCAACTCCCTCTCCTCCAGTGAAGGGACGACTACAACAACCCCTCCCCTCCACTACAAGGACCACCATAACAACCCTTCCCTTCCATTAAGGTACGACCAGCACACACACACACACACACACACACACACACACACACACACACACACACACTCATTCCCCTCCACCACAGGAACGACCAGCACACACATACACACACACACACACACACACACACACTCCCCTCCACCACTCCACCACAGGAACAACCACACACAACACATACCTTCCCGTCAAGATCAGCACAGCCCTTCCTTCCCACCACCGGCATGATCTCCACCTACCACTGCTCCGGCAAGGAGACCACAGTCACTACCGGCTGCATAGACCAGCTACAGCAGCAAACCAGGAGGACAGCAGCACAACATCCAGCTGTTCCTGTTCCAAGAGCGCCACCATCACCACCACCAGCAGCACATACTACCAGCAGCTTCAGTAGAAAAGAAAAACCCACCAGGAGCGTTGTGTTTACAGATGATGACGACCTCTCGAACCCCGCCAAAAACAGACAACCTACTTCACCACCCTAACCTTCACAACCCCCTCCACACACACACACACACACACACACACACACACACACACCTAACACACACACACACACACACACACACACACACACACCCACCCACTCACCCACCACACAAACCCATACGGCTTCCCAGTACCCATACACGCACCCCAAATGACCCATCCATCCAGCATACGTCCCCATCATCCAATGGTGCAGAATCAAGTGCGGGGGGGGAGGATAACCTCGACAGATAACACTGTAATCAAGCATCAGCCACGTCTTCCAAAGGACTGCTGATTACGCGCTTCTGTATCGGGAAGTTTCACTTCGATCTGCAGCAACTGGGGAGGATACAGAAATCAGTACAGAATAATGGGTACAAACATATCACAACTGTGGAGGGTATCATATATATATATATACATATATATATATATATATATATATATATATATATATATATATATATATATATATATATATATATATATATATATATATATGTACTTTCAAACTTTTCCGTGATCAAACAGTTAAATGGAAAATAACACCAGTAATAAACCAAGTTACGATTTCTTAAATTAGGAGGAAATGATGTAATATAATCGCAAGTTGAAACTGGCCCAAGTGCTCTCTAGGCAAATTTGCGAAACGGTGATGTGCCAAAGAAAGCACAGATAGGAGTTTACGTGTGTCAGAGACAGAACAAACGGTATTTACGTGTGTCAAAGAAAGCACAGAAGGGTGGGGGAGGATATAAAGGGGGGGTTTGATGCGACAGTGTGTGGAAGGGGAAACTACTGTAAAAAAAAAATGAAATAACTGCACGGAGGCCTGCATGAGGAAGACGGGAGGAGAGAGAGGGTGGGGGGACGTGGACGACCTCCAAGGTATTGGAGTATGAGAGAAAGGGAGAGGCACCACCATACGGATATGCGAGGCAGTTTCCCCCCGCCGAAAATATGAGAATGAGGGAGGGCCACACGTACATGTTGTGAGAGTGGGGCGGGTGAGAAAAGTCGACCTAGGGATGAGGGAGGAACAAAGACACACGGCCAGGACCCTCTTGATGCTGGAAGAGCTGGTTTTCCCAGGGGCCAGAGGGAGTGTGTGTGTGTGTGTGTGTGTGTGTGTGTGTGTGTGTGTGTGTGTGTGTGTGTGTGTGTGTGTGTGTGTGTGTGTGTGTGTGTGTGTGTTCCTGCTACCACCCGGACGCGCCCCCGACCACCCCTCCTCACTCACCCCACCCAACACAAAATTTACACAACAGAAGAACAAACACGGACGTGAGGTAAACCAAATTTGTAAAGGATAGATACGAGCCCTCCAACCTATCCTCCCATCCCTCTCCCCCGTCCACTTCTTCCTCGTCAAAACCACCAACCAGCCAGGATTCCCCAACACCAGGCGTCACACCACACCACCGACATTCACGTTTTATTCCCAAGAAAATAAATGACTCCTCCTAAAAAAAATACACTAACGCATCCACGAAAAAAAAGAAGGAAAAGATACGTTTGCTCACGATACCTCCAGACTACAATACTCTCCTTTTGTAGAGGGAGTGTTTTTGTATGGGGGGGGGGGGGGGGTTAGGTCACGTCTTCTGGGGGAACACCAAAGCCGCCTAGGGGGACCCCACAGTGATCCCTAATTAGAACTCCTTCTTGCAGCGACTTCTACAGGAGATGCGAGATACATCAGACAGCTCCGAACCTACACTTCTACATTTCCTCAAAACAATAAACTTTGATTTATTTTCTATGTGAAACACCTAAGGTAAACTAAATTACTGAAAGGCCTTGATGCCGCAAACTGCCGATCATCACCGGTTTACCGTATACACACCCACCCGGTACCTATGCCGACCTAGTCCCACAAAACAATAGAACTGGACAGCTACAGTACGACGGGCCTACCTGAGGCTCAGCCTCTCACAATATTCACATCCTTGCCTTGAACGACAGCAGCGTCTGAGCAACACAAAATATAAACTTTGGTGAAAAAAATATATACACTTCAGTCTAGTCATAGGGATTCTTAGAATTCTCATGCGAAGCTTATTTCATGTCATCTCCAACACCCGCTTGGGTGGTGTCGGGACACAGTCCTGCTACGTACGCTGTCTCGTCTGCAGGTCAGCCTATTTCACCTCAACCTGAGACACTTGAGAAATAAACGAAGGCAAATACGTCAGGGTATGTTCCTGGTTTTTGTTAAAGGTAATCCACAGCTAAATGATCTTCGAGCTGGAGCTAGCCCTGGGTACCAGACGCTACCCGAGAGAAAAATGACGGCCTCTGGTGAATTGAAAACGACCTCCAACGTGCGCTAGCTCAAACCTTCGCCCAGAAGAACCTACGTCCAGAGTGTGGTGGCCTCTAAGTACTGCGGTTCGCCCATGAAAGAGTTAACAAACAAATGGAAAAAACATGTGTTCCCAAGGTCCTCTCTCCGATTCTTCCTCAGGTCCTTCTCCAAGTCCTTCCCTTCCCAAGTTCCACATCAAGTCTTCCCATGGTCTTCCCAAGGGTCTTCCCTTCGTTCAATTCATCCCCAGTTCTTCCTCAGGTCCTTACCTGGTTCTGCCAAGGTCTTCCCAAGGTCCCCCCAGGCCCCAGGCCAAGTTTTAAATGCTGACGTTGCGGCGGTAATGATAAACTCTACTGTATTATCAACCCACGTTTCACACGAGGTACGCCAGGGTTTTGGAGAAGAGGCCTTTGCTGGTCTCAAAACGTTCTCTAGGGCCAACGTGCTGGTACCTTAAAACCTTGCCTGGATTCTAAAATTTCATCAAAAAATGTAGGGCCTGTTGATCCAAAGATATATATATATATATATATATATATATATATATATATATATATATATATATATATATATATATATATATATATTATCCCTGGGGATAGGGGAGAAAGAATACTTCCCACGTATTCCCTGCGTGTCGTAGAAGGCGACTAAAAGGGGAGGGAGCGGGGGGCTGGAAATCCTCTCCTCTTGTTTTTTTTTTTTAATTTTCCAAAAGAAGGAACAGAGAAGGGGGCCAGGTGAGGATGTTCCCTCAGAGGCCCAGTCCTCTGTTCTTAACGCTACCTTGCTGATGCGGGAAATGGCGAATAGTTTGAAATATATATACAAATATAAATAAATTGATCTGCAGTTTTTGAGATACGTTTGCCGATAGCAAGGCTGGTACATACACCGTGAACACGCGGTGTCAAACGGCATTGTACTGTGTACTGTACACAACAGATGACACGTAATCTGGCAAACGGTCATCCGCACTTAAGTTACCCCTGGAATTAAACGGAATGCGATGGAAATTGAACGTGATAAAAAAAACGGTAAGGTCACGGTAAACAGCAGGTCGGTCGTATAACCCTTGAGCACAACGGTATGACCACATGGACACGACGTGGGACCCTTGAACACGACGGTACGACCCTTGAACATGACGATCCGACCTTTGAACATGACGGTACGAACCCTTGTGTATGTACGAAGTTCTGGCCTTTTGGTGTCTAACCCTTCTGGGTCAATTCAAATGTCATGCCATCACACACACACACACACACACACACATACACACACACACAGGGGTCGTACTCACACACACACACACACACACACACACACAGAACGTTCAGACTAGACCCGTGGCCAGAGGAGGGACGGCCACAATGGAAAACGGCAGCCGGAGGAGAGGTAGGGCGTGAAACCGAACTACTTACCTCCTGAATGGGTCAACCTTAGCCACCACCACCACGCATCACTACCACACTACCGTCCGGCCACATCTTAACACAGCACCACCACCAAGCCGCATCTCACCACGGCTCGACACAGCACAACACAGCACCGTTGCCAACGCCCCGTAGGCCGAGGCTAGACTACCCCGGCCACACGCCGTGGCAAGGCCCACCCAACAGTCCGGGTGTCGCCAGGCGGGCTTAAGTTAGGCCCACTCACAGAGCCAGCCACCCGAGGCCTATGTGGCCGGCCGGACGGCAGCCCGCTCGTCCTCCTCGGGGCGTTGCAGACTCGGCCAGCGGGCGAGAGAGGGAGAGGCGGACTCAACAAAACTCGCTCAACGAGACGGCAAAATAAGCGCAGACTCGCACGGCGAAAACCGTCGCCCTCGCACAAAGACGCTGTCGGACTGGCTCAAATGAAACGGCAAGAGTCTTCGGCACCGAGTCTCCAGTACGGAGGTTTACCAGATGCTCTGTAAGAGTGGTTTATAGAGAGGCTCTGGTCGTAAGGTTTACGAGAAGCTTGGTCGAGTGGTTTACGAGAGTCTTGGTCGAGTGGTTTACAAGAGGCTTGGTCAACAGGTTTACGGAGGCTTGGTCGAGAGGTTTACTCTCGACTGCTGAAGCCGAAGTGATCTAGGAATGTGAGTCACTTTGGCTGCTGTGAGAACGTACCCCCAACCTCCTCCCTCCAGGAAACCATGACCCGAAGCAATGGGGCGTTGGGTAAGTGTGCTGCTGAACGTCCCTACATGCGATTGCTCCCTCCATCATGCGTTGACTTGAAGGAAATATACACATGCCTGTACCACTCTCCTAGCCAATGCGTCTTGGGTTAGTCAGGTCACGAGTTTAACGACAACAAAGCACCATCGTGACCCCAGACGCCTCGATAATCTGACTGAGGGAGGGTAAAGTTGGGTCGTCGAAGGTGAGTGAGCGACAATAGTTGAGTATCATAGTTGCTTCAGTCCCGCCCCCCCCCCCCCTCATCTGCTACCCACCAAAGCTTCCAGACACAAAGGCAAAACAAAGAAACACACACACACACACACACACACACACAGTATTTGGTCATGACCACAACCGTCTCTCTCACTCCCCAGCTGGTTACCTCCCCTTTACAGCGTCTCTCTCTCTCTCTCTCTCTCTCTCTCTCTCTCTCTCTCTCTCTCTCTCTCTCTCTCTCCACACCCTCTCAGCTGGCTGCTACCACCAACCATCCCCGCCAGCCCCGTCAGCTGGTCATTACCACCACCACCACCAGTACAATCCCCCGTCACCAAACTGATGCCACCACAGAACATCCCTAAGCAGTTAACTACACACCTACAAGTACCCCTGAAAAATCTCAGGTCAGCTGTGTGTGTGTGTTTTTTTTTCTAACTACTACGTCGCCCAAACAGCCTCTCCTCTACCCACCTGTTCACTACCGGGGGAAAAGTCCTCCTCAGGTGGCTAAGGACAGGACAACAACCTGATTTTTGCCTCATAATTCTGCGGGCTTGACGTGGGCTCCAACCAGTGCTGTGGTCGGTGGCGCAGAGGTCGGCCCAGTGTCCACTCAAGGGACCGAACGACCACACAAACATCACAAATTCTGGTTACGCCCACCAGAGCTCCCCACGCGGCGCCCCACCCTGCCTTTCAAACCATTCTCATTTCTAATCACTACCGCAGTCTCGCTCCCTACCACACCCTCACCTGCCTGTTAATATAACGGTTCCCCCACCTCCCTCTTAAGGCTCCCATCCCTTCACTCCCCCTCACTTAGATAATGCTAACCCCCCTCACACGACCCCCACCCCAATCTTCCCCCCACTTTTTTTTTTTCTCAGCTGGTTACTCCTGCTGCAGGAATCAAGTCGTCTGCTGCAACTTTTCCCTAAACAAGACCCGCAACTCACTCTTACTCATTATACCGTGTTAAAAGCCTTCCTCCCACATCGAACACACCCCTGCAAAACCCCTCTCAGATGACTGCACCCTTGGTACTTTCAAGGTCCATCCTCGCCCCCCTATCCCCCCTAACACGCGCCTACATCTCTGACCCCACCCCTCAACCGTCCCTCCTATCCTCTCTCTTCCCCACACATATACTGACAAGAAGGCCTCCCCGTACATACCTCCAAGACAGTCACCCGACACAGTCCTCCTCCTCCACCAACTGCTGCAGACTTACCTGCGGAAAAGAGGAGAAAGTGACATTAAGTTTGAGACGGTCAGCGCGAATGTGCAAGAAGGTGTGGTGCTTAAGTAACATCTAGTGATTTACCATTATAATAACTGGTTCCTGCAACCCCCGGGAGACCTAACCAGGTAACCCTGAGACCTACCAAGCAACCCGCAGCCCCACCCAACCCACCAACGTAGACTCAACCCAGCAACCTCCTCCTCCTCCTCCTCTCCCCACCTCCCGAGCCGAGCACACGCCTCCTCCTGTCTTCACCGAGACGCCTCTTCAACGTCTTCGGCCATCATCAACAAGATGACTTTTTGTTCTCGCTTTTGGCGACAAATGAGGAATGGCATCCGGGCTACCCGCCATCCATGACCGTGAACAAGCCATTCTATTTCTCCGACTCGGCCGTGGCCCGTTCTGCATGCGTGGGGCAAGTCACCCGGATCGGAACCCGCGGTCGGCCGGTGACGGAACGACTCAACTGGGAGTCGTCGCGGTCAGCCCCCGTCGCTCCCCGCCAAACATTCTGTAATGAGGGATGGTGACTCGACCGGATCGGCATCCAGGAACTGCCGCTGATGACTTCGACACGAGACGAATTGTTGTACCCGACAGATGGCGTCGCCCAGTCCGCTCCAAGCGGATGGACTCGAGGCAAGCAGGCGGGCGGGTATAACATGCTAGAAATTGCTGTATGCTCTTAGAGCAGCCTGGGTGAAGAGCATCCTGAAACTTTTTCTTGAGTGTTAGTGAAGGTAACGATGATGATGATGATGATAGCTGCGGATAATGGTACTGGTGAAGGCGGTGGCAATGTTCCTCCCTGCTGATGGAACTCGCAGTGACGGCGGGGGCCGGTGGTGTCGGAGGCGCCCTTAGATACGTCGGCACTCGTAAAGGGCCTACGGTGGTGTTGAGGACTGTGCCACCAGCGGTCGTGGCGGTGGTGGTGGGGTCGACGACGCTACTGGTGTTGGTCACCACAAACAGAGGTCATCTGTTCGTCAAGTTTCGTGTTGCGACGCGGCATATTCTGCAACCTTCATTTCTCCTACCACCTGCTTTGTTTAATGTTACGCTCCCCATATAGCATTTCTTATCTTCCCTCCAACTTCAGAATTTCTCCCTAACATGACTGGCTACGACCCCACGTCAACATGGGTCAAGATGCAAGCAGAACACATCCCTTTTCTCTTCCAAAGATAGACTCACGAGTAACTAAATGCTTCTCGTTTTCCTGAGCTCGCTCGCTTCCTCTGCATCAAATCCCTTGCAGCCTCCTTTACCCTCCCTCCATCACCAGTTATGATAACCACCTCCCTTCCTCGAAGAGCTGAGTTGTGGGACTCTCTTCCTCCTTACGTCTTCTCCCCGCCCCTCTTTTTTTCATGACCTCTCAGATCTACAACCACCTAAGGAGCGATGATTAATCTCTTCGCTTATTTTTCTCTCGCACTCCATCTTCTTTTCGCCCGTGATGGCCGCGACTCGGGCATGTTTTGCACCCCCGCCTGCCATCATTCTCCCGGTGTAAATCCGGATTACAAATCCACCTCAAAGCTTTCATATATATATATATATTTCTCTCTCTCTCTCTCTCTCTCTCTCTCTCTCTCTCTCTCTCTCTCTCTCTCTCTCTCTCCAACTCGCTTTCATCTCCCTCACTCTCACTCATGGCCGACGAACCTCTTTTTCTGCCACCACCTAACAGCCTAATGCCCTCCTGCACTTCCACTTCTATACCTCCACCTAATAACCTAATACCCTTGCGGTCTCTAGATCTAATACCTTCCGCATTGTATACAACTAGAATCACCTGCCGCCTCCTCCCAACTCCATGCTCTCACTCCACGTACCTTCCTCCTCATCACACCTATCGTCCCTCCTCCTCCACAAGATGCGGGGATTAAACCTCCCGTACTTCCTCCTCCTTTCCTTAATCACTCACCATCTCTCACAGATCCACCTCTCCAACAAGGGAATAAAACCAATCCTCTCACATGTTATCCGCACCATAAACGGGAGAAATCACGCGTGACCGAGGTATCAACGAAACAGCATGACATCCCGTACAGGAAGACACAGTGTCATCATTGCTTTACACTCGGGTCAAGCCCATCAGCCGACGGCAGGAACAGCAGCAGCAGCAGCAGAAAGGAATGACCTCTCAGCACCTCTCCAATCCTTGTTTTCACGTTAGTCAACATACCAACATCATTCTCTCTCTCTCCCCCTGCGCCCCCAGCAGGTGGCCAGTCGTGATCCGTACAGCTTCGCGGAGCTATGTGGCATCGGGGAGTCATCTATAATATCTATACAGCTCCTCACTAGTATCGTGGCATCGGGACTATGGTCGTGAGCTGTTTAAAAAACACCCCTCCTTTGTCTGATGGCTTGGCCTTTGACCTGACCTTTTGAGGACCAGGTCAAAGGTCACAATCAAGGGTCGTAACGTTGTGCTACTACTGATACTGATAATAATAATTATGATAAACAGCGGTGATGTCACCGTCAGTGGCAGTGGTGCTAAAGGTACGTCTCTGTCCTGGTAGTCAGGGCAAGAATATATTGGCATCACTGTCAATAGCAGTGCCACCTCTATGGACAGTACTGCCAATACCCGACACCCGTGGAGGCACAGTGGCCAAGACCCTGGCGCCAGGAACCATTTCCACTGGCACCGTGGCTCCCACACCAATGGATGGGTGGTAATAACGGCAGCTATAGATTACCATCAACAGCACTGTGGTAACACATGTCGTCATCATCATCTGTAACGTGTTCATAGCATCAACGGTACAGACACTGATCGTAGAAGTAACCCTGGTGCGGGCAATCCCAAAAGGTAATTTGTACGAATTATCAATAACCAAACGGTAAAAGAAAACGGTAGTAAAAGACTACGGCTTTCTTACTTTTGACATTTTTGTCGGAACGGCGATGGGACTACCTGTTGTGTGTGTGTGTGTATCCAACAGGAATAACAGTAACAGGAGGAGGAGGAGGAGGAGGAGGAGGAGGGAAGAGAGAGGGGGAGAGATCAATGCCCCTCCCCACCCTCCTCCTCCTCCCTACACTAACAGAAGACCCAAGGAGGCCAGAGCAACAGAAGGCTGGTTTACGTGGGGCTTCGGGGAAGTCACTCACGACACAGACTTTGAGGAAGTACGTGCGGCTGTGATTCTGTATGGGGTTGGTGTGGTGGTGGTGGGGGGAGGAGGCGGCGGCGGAGTCGTGTTGCCGCTCCTCCACCAACCAATGATACAGAAGGGGGGAGGGATGGGGGACAGTAAGACCTACTACCTAACAAAGGGTATGGTGTTCTTTGCACTAACCATACCTGCACAAAGTATAATGATTTGATTTCCACGTCACATCCAGTCGTACATTTATAAGTGTTTTAAACTGCCACACACGTAATCACAAGAACTCTAATCAACTCCAGTCAACTACCTAAGGTCGAATACAGTCATAAAAGAAACACTTATGAATCAATCCACAAACATCTCGATATTTATCTAACATTCACTGCACTCTTAATCAACCCCTCTAAACATACCTTTATCACTTCCTTTTTCTAAAATATCACCTTACATTTTTTGTCACTCTCCTCCACAATGCTCAATATCTTTTGGACAATAACTGATAAACTCTTTGTTCGGAACGTACTGCCTACTGCTCCGGAGGCTCAGCGAGGGTGTGAAGTGCCAGTGAGCATACACTGCACGTGTGAGAGTAAAGTGCGAGTGAGCAAGCACAGCACGTGCGAATGTGAAGTGCGAGTGAGCACACACTCACTACACGTATGCGAGTGAAGTGCCAATTAGCACACAGTGCACGTGTGGGAGTGAAGTGAGTGAGAGCATACACTGCACGTGTGCGAGTGTGAAGTGCGAGTGAGCACAAAATGCACGTGTGCGAGCGAAGTGAGTGTTGGCACACACTGCACGCGTGCGAGAGTGGAGTGTGAGGGAGCACTGGTAGATCTGGTCCTGAGATTCCGATAAGAAATTACATCTCACATCAACACAGGCGCCGACATCTCCGCGAGCAGTATCAGATCAACTCTGCCTCTGTGGCGAAAAGAAAAAAAAAAAAAAGGTGCAGACTTTTCCCTGTTCATCCTAATGATCCTCTCGGTGGTGGTGCTCCACCACCACCACCAACACCTCTTCCTCCTCCTCCTCCTCCCTCCCCAACGCCACCACACATGGTGAGGTCCCTTTACGCGTGTGATGTTCGTATCGACCAAGCTTCCAAAATTCCTCCTTGCCAAAATCCGGTCCGACTGTGCTGGTCTTCACAAAGCAAATGATAACTTGGCCCCAGACCGAGCTGTTGGGGGTAGAAGACCTCCGAAACGTGAGGTAAGGTAAGGTCCCAGATCCAGCTGTGGGAGTGTGGAAGACCTCTGAAACTATCGTAAGGTATAGGTGAGGTAAGGTCGGGTACCAGTCTTAGCTGCAGAGGGTAGTAGAAGACCATCAGTACCATCATAAGCCACATTCGAGGTATACAATGACCTCACGTCCAATTCCTTTTGCCCTTCACGTTCTCAGGCCAACGTCACACACCCATTCCAACTCGTACGTTGTCCTCGCAGCGCCATCGCCTATCCCTCATACATTGGGCACTCCCTCTATATACATTCCTCACACTCCTCATATGTTATTCTTCTCGCCTCACGCCACTGGCACTCCCTTCCTGCACGTGATTTCCTTCTATCTACAACCTACAGAATCTAAATGGCAACAACAATCTTCAAATTGTCAGGTTTTATTCACCAATTTCCTTCCCTCGTCCGAGAGCCAACGTCTCTTCACTTCCTTCTCCAACACTCATACAGCCCAGCAGGTCCCTCCCTCAACACTACGACTGCCCCACCACTGGCGTTCTCCAACGCCCAGATGGCCCTGCCGCTCCTTCTCCCCAACGCCTAGAAGGCACCAATGCTCCTTCTCCAACGTCTAGAATCTCTAGACGGCTCCATCGCTTCTTCTCCAACACTCAACGGTCTTAATTATCTCCACCAGCACTCAACTTCTCACACAGTTCCTCCTAACCTATTCAGCACCCCTTCTTCCCCACACCCCATCATACAATGAAGCCTCCGTCGTCCTTACTAACTACCTAACATCCCCTCCCGCCCCAAGACCCCAAGGTGTCCCCTGCCCTCCTTCGCCCAACACATGCAACACTCATCTGACATTCCAGCAACAATAAGTTCCTCATATATGCCAAAAATGTTGGACAAACATCCAAACCTTCTACTCCTTGATACATCTTACACACAGGTCTCTCTAACACCAAATTAACCTCCCATTTTAGGGTAGAAAAGTATACTACTACTACTACTACTACTACTACTACTACTACTACTAATACTAATAATAATAATAATAATAGTAATATGAAAAAGTATCATATCTTCAGCATGGTCTCACGACAAAATTGGTATGACGTATTTCCCCGAATGCACCAAGGGGATGTGTCCAGGTTAGCTCTCGACATTCGTTCATCCAAAAAATGAGACATGTATTAAGGAGCAAGGCACGGAGCCTCCCCAGTATCCATGACACAATAACCACTTCGACAACCTTGACCTTTCTTGGGACCGGCATCCCTGACCTTCATTCTCAAACCAGTCGATTTGACAATTCTTATTCAGCTGAGCAGCACTGACCTTCATCTACAGGCCGGGATCAGCCCTGTCCTTACTTGTCCCTCCCGCAGCCAAGTGACCTTTCATTTCACGAAGCGTCTCCTTGCTTTCAACACCCAAGGTCAACGTCCTCGCTTCAGGGGGTTGGCTGTGGAGGGAGCACCTGAACTCAGCCCGTGGCACACAGCAGGTTTGACAACTTAACCGGCGTGACTTAACACACCACCCATTCCGTGGAGGACAACGAAACTTGATTAGAATCTAAGTTAATTCTGTCTAAGTTCCGACCCCTCCACTGTCGGAAGAGCCCTCGCCTTCCCTTCCTCCCTCCCTCCCTCCCTCTCTCTCTCTCTCTCTCTCTCTCTCTCTCTCTCTCTCTCTCTCTCTGGGACCCGGGACCCTAACCAGGATTTCCGACTCCGACACGTTCAGCCTGGGGCCACGTTCAACTACCACCCTGCACCGAATATACAGCATAGCTGGGAGTTCTTTCACCGGTATACCACGGACATTCCTACGTCAACGGCGCAGACGGGAGCATCGATGTGGTTCTTGAGGGAGTCGTCCACATTCCAACAATCTGGTAAACAGGAGAGGAAAATAATACAAGCGGGAGGAAAGAAGGCCTTTCTGCCCGTGTCCCCGTCTGATGCCTCGCCTGAAGGATACGACCTAGCAGAACCAGTGCGCTCTTCTACTTTTTCGTAAAATGAACAGCCTCGTATTGCTGATGGGACATGCCATACTGCCAGGCGAGTAATGAACCCATAGTATCTACCGTACACGCTCTTCTGAAAGCGACCATCGCTCCTCCTCGACAGAGGCCATCGACAGCTTTCCTTTCAGCAAGACATAGTTACTGCATCCCCTCGCACACAGTTCTCTCACCTCCCAAACTTCTTTCGGCCCCTTCCATCCTCACTCCCTGTCGCTGTGGTCCCCCATCCCAAGGACGAGAGAGACGTACACACACATCCAGCAACACAAGTCAAGCTAACCAGAGTCCGCCGAAACCACAGGCTCGTAAGCAACAGCAGCGTCCACGGGAAACCACAGGCTCGCTAGCACCGACTCCATTTAAAGGTGGAAGTATAATACTCCTCTCGACTCTTGAGGGAACAACGTCTATATGTGGTTAGTCGGGAGCTAAAGTGGGTCTTCATGATGGCCGAGAAGATTTCTTGAATCGTCCACATCCCGTCTTTGTCTCCCTCCGGCATCGAAAACACTTTCGTAAATTTCTCTCTCTCTCTCTCTCTCTCTCTCTCTCTCTCTCTCTCTCTCTCTCTCTCTCTCTCTCTCTCGTCAGTCCGTTTACTTCCATTCCTTCTGTTCTCGCTAATATGTTCGTTTCAATTCATCAGGGCGACCAGGTCTTACCGGTATGGCATGCCATCAAAGCAGCGTCCGTCTCCTGCCGCTCTTCGAATATAAAAGCTCCGTTTTTCTTCGAGTAAAAACGCCTCGCTTTCTGAGCACCTTGCGACGCCTGAACATGGACCCTGATTGAGCAAACCCGTACACAAGACAGTTGTTTCATTCACAAATATCATATTCACTGCCAATATATAATTTCTTTTACCTTCCGTCGACCGTAAAGTTCGTCTCAGTAGAGTCGAAAATGCTCACGTTACTTAAAATGACCACGTCCATCAGCGCTTCAGTTCTAAGGGTCGTCCAGTGTCCGACAGTCTGGTTCGCTGTCATCGTAGCCTCCTGGCTGGCTGTTGTTCGAGCGAAACCAATCCATCGTCGGGCTTCCTGGGCCTCCTGCGTCCTAGCCAGACTTCTCCAGCTGGGAGTCTACGCTGTTCTCGTCCGGTTGACAGCGCCAGCAATCGAACCTGGACTACCATCCATCTGTCGGGAGGGTCCATCCTGTTCTGTTCTCCACTCCATCCCAGCGGTCTTCTACCAAGGAAGGTCCGGCGACAGTGAGAGCCAACCTCCCTTGCACAAGGTAACCAAGAGATGTGATTTCCAACCACCCAGCTTCGTGCAGTGCTACGACATCTACCAAGTCGAGTGACACTGGCAGTGACCACACAGCTATCTCGGTGTACACCCAGGCGTCTTCTCAATCCCTGAAGCATCAACATGCGACTCCCCCTACTACTGAGGGAATCAAGACCTTCCAATCGATGTTAAACAATCGATCTACCGCATCACACACACACACACACACACACACACACACACACACACACACACAGAAAACAATCAGAATGACATGAACTTTGCGTGATGCCAAACGGCGTCAGATGTAAAATCTCTGATGGCTTTACCACATTTCGTCACCTTCAGCCTGAGAACGTGGTACGAAGCTTACCTTTAACAGGGAACGTGTTAAGAAATGTTCCTTTAACAGGGAACGTGTTAAGAAATGTTCCATTAACAGGGAACGTGTTAAGAAATGTTCCTTTAACAGGGAACGTGTTAAGAAATGTTCCTTTAACAGGGAACGTGTTAAGAAATGTTCCATTAACAGGGAACGTGTTAAGTAATGTTCCATTAACAGGGAACGTGTTAAGAAATGTTCCTTTAACAGGGAACGTGTTAAGAAATGTTCCTTTAACAGGGAACGTGTTAAGAAATGTTCCTTTAACAGGGAACGTGTTAAGAAATGTTCCTTTAACAGGGAACGTGTTAAGAAATGTTCCATTAACAGCGAACGTGTTAAGAAATGTTCCTTTAACAGGGAACGTGTTAAGAAATGCCCAATTATCAGAGGACACAGTACGAAATTTCCATTTTTAAAGGAACTTTGTACGGCATTTTCTTTTAAGAAGGACTAGTGTTGAGATCCTATGGTTAGAGACGAGGATACAGGGAATGGGCTGGTAATTCATTATTCCGGGAACTGATGACGATTCAAGTTCCAAGAAAGGATCTCGGCGGTAAACGATGATTCAGGGAACAGACCCCAGGAATAAACGAACTTCTCGGAATGGGACCCCTGGAATAAACAAGGATTTAAGGAACGGACTCCTGGAATAAACGAGGATTTCATGAACGGATCCCTGGAATAAACGAACATCTCGGAACGGATCCTGGAATAAACGAGGATTTCAGGAACGGATCCCTGGAATAAACGAGGATTTCAGGAACACACCCCAGGAATAAACCAGGTCATACAGAAACTACCCACCCGACCAGGCTATACAGAAACTACCCACCCGACCAGGTCATACAGAAACTACCCACCCGACCAGGCTATACAGAAACTACCCACCCGACCAGGCTATACAGAAACTACCCACCCGACCAGGCTATACAGAAACTACCCACCCGACCAGGCTATACAGAAACTACCCACCCGACCAGGCTATACAGAAACTACCCACCCGACCAGGCTATACAGAAACTACCCACCCGACCAGGTCATACAGAAACTACCCACCCGACCAGGCTATACAGAAACTACCCACCCGACCAGGTCATACAGAAACTACCCACCCGACCAGGCTATACAGAAACTACCCACCCGACCAGGTCATACAGAAACTACCCACCCGACCAGGCTATACAGAAACTACCCACCCGACCAGGCTATACAGAAACTACCCACCCGACCAGGCTATACAGAAACTACCCACCCGACCAGGCTATACAGAAACTACCCACCCGACCAGGCTATACAGAAACTACCCACCCGACCAGGCTATACAGAAACTACCCACCCGACCAGGCTATACAGAAACTACCCACCCGACCAGGTCATACAGAAACTACCCACCCGACCAGGCTATACAGAAACTACCCACCCGACCAGGCTATACAGAAACTACCCACCCGACCAGGCTATACAGAAACTACCCACCCGACCAGGCTATACAGAAACTACCCACCCGACCAGGTCATACAGAAACTACCCACCCGACCAGGCTATACAGAAACTACCCACCCGACCAGGCTATACAGAAACTACCCACCCGACCAGGTCATACAGAAACTACCCACCCGACCAGGCTATACAGAAACTACCCACCCGACCAGGCTATACAGAAACTACCCACCCGACCAGGTCATACAGAAACTACCCACCCGACCAGGCTATACAGAAACTACCCACCCGACCAGGCTATACAGAAACTACCCACCCGACCAGGCTATACAGAAACTACCCACCCGACCAGGTCATACAGAAACTACCCACCCGACCAGGCTATACAGAAACTACCCACCCGACCAGGCTATACAGAAACTACCCACCCGACCAGGCTATACAGAAACTACCCACCCGACCAGGCTATACAGAAACTACCCACCCGACCAGGTCATACAGAAACTACCCACCCGACCAGGCTATACAGAAACTACCCACCCGACCAGGCTATACAGAAACTACCCACCCGACCAGGTCATACAGAAACTACCCACCCGACCAGGCTATACAGAAACTACCCACCCGACCAGGCTATACAGAAACTACCCACCCGACCAGGTCATACAGAAACTACCCACCCGACCAGGCTATACAGAAACTACCCACCCGACCAGGTCATACAGAAACTACCCACCCGACCAGGTCATACAGAAACTACCCACCCGACCAGGCTATACAGAAACTACCCACCCGACCAGGTCATACAGAAACTACCCACCCGACCAGGCTATACAGAAACTACCCACCCGACCAGGCTATACAGAAACTACCCACCCGACCAGGCTATACAGAAACTACCCACCCGACCAGGCTATACAGAAACTACCCACCCGACCAGGTCATACAGAAACTACCCACCCGACCAGGCTATACAGAAACTACCCACCCGACCAGGTCATACAGAAACTACCCACCCGACCAGGCTATACAGAAACTACCCACCCGACCAGGCTATACAGAAACTACCCACCCGACCAGGCTATACAGAAACTACCCACCCGACCAGGCTATACAGAAACTACCCACCCGACCAGGCTATACAGAAACTACCCACCCGACCAGGTCATACAGAAACTACCCACCCGACCAGGCTATACAGAAACTACCCACCCGACCAGGCTATACAGAAACTACCCACCCGACCAGGCTATACAGAAACTACCCACCCGACCAGGCTATACAGAAACTACCCACCCGACCAGGTCATACAGAAACTACCCACCCGACCAGGCTATACAGAAACTACCCACCCGACCAGGTCATACAGAAACTACCCACCCGACCAGGTCATACAGAAACTACCCACCCGACCAGGTCATACAGAAACTACCCACCCGACCAGGCTATACAGAAACTACCCACCCGACCAGGCTATACAGAAACTACCCACCCGACCAGGTCATACAGAAACTACCCACCCGACCAGGCTATACAGAAACTACCCACCCGACCAGGCTATACAGAAACTACCCACCCGACCAGGTCATACAGAAACTACCCACCCGACCAGGCTATACAGAAACTACCCACCCGACCAGGTCATACAGAAACTACCCACCCGACCAGGCTATACAGAAACTACCCACCCGACCAGGTCATACAGAAACTACCCACCCGACCAGGTCATACAGAAACTACCCACCCGACCAGGTCATACAGAAACTACCCACCCGACCAGGTCATACAGAAACTACCCACCCGACCAGGTCATACAGAAACTACCCACCCGACCAGGTCATACAGAAACTACCCACCCGACCAGGTCATACAGAAACTACCCACCCGACCAGGCTATACAGAAACTACCCACCCGACCAGGTCATACAGAAACTACCCACCCGACCAGGTCATACAGAAACTACCCACCCGACCAGGCTATACAGAAACTACCCACCCGACCAGGTCATACAGAAACTACCCACCCGACCAGGCTATACAGAAACTACCCACCCGACCAGGTCATACAGAAACTACCCACCCGACCAGGCTATACAGAAACTACCCACCCGACCAGGTCATACAGAAACTACCCACCCGACCAGGTCATACAGAAACTACCCACCCGACCAGGCTATACAGAAACTACCCACCCGACCAGGTCATACAGAAACTACCCACCCGACCAGGCTATACAGAAACTACCCACCCGACCAGGCTATACAGAAACTACCCACCCGACCAGGCTATACAGAAACTACCCACCCGACCAGGCTATACAGAAACTACCCACCCGACCAGGCTATACAGAAACTACCCACCCGACCAGGCTATACAGAAACTACCCACCCGACCAGGTCATACAGAAACTACCCACCCGACCAGGCTATACAGAAACTACCCACCCGACCAGGCTATACAGAAACTACCCACCCGACCAGGCTATACAGAAACTACCCACCCGACCAGGCTATACAGAAACTACCCACCCGACCAGGCTATACAGAAACTACCCACCCGACCAGGCTATACAGAAACTACCCACCCGACCAGGCCATACAGAAACTACCCACCCGACCAGGCTATACAGAAACTACCCACCCGACCAGGCCATACAGAAACTACCCACCCGACCAGGCTATACAGAAACTACCCACCCGACCAGGTCATACAGAAACTACCCACCCGACCAGGTCATACTGAAACTACCCACCCGACCAGGCTATACAGGAACTACCCAGCCGACCAGGCTAAACAGCGTGGGGCTACTCTACTCACCGGCATGGTAGCAGGTCGCAGCTGCTGCTGCTCCTGCTGCTGTTCAGTCTCGTCGGCGCTGCTCCAGGAGTCTTTCCGGTCCTTGCACTTCTTCTTCTTCTTTTTAGAAGTGGAGGACTGCGGAGGCACGGGCAGGCCATCCTTCCAGCTCTCCATAGGCCGCGGTGCTGTGACGGCTGTTCCAGGGGGTCGGCGATAGGTTTGGGTGCGGGCGTGCGCGTGGTAGCGTCGGACACTGTCTACTCGACCTTGCTTTGTGCTGGCCCCGAGTACTTTGTCCTAGAAGAGAGGAGAAGTACCTAACATTACTACCAAATGGCGGACCCATACCATACGAGTGTCTTATTGCAAACTTATAATCTTAAAAACAAAACAATCAACATCCCCCAGCAAAAATGTATATTAATGCTTTGCAAAAGTTTCACATGAGAAAAATGACGGTCATTTAAGTCTGAGGTAGTTTGACCTGAGCGTATCTTAACGTCCTGAGGTTCGTGTAAACTGCCGTGGTGATGAACCGGACTGGGAATGTGTGTGAGGAAGGGAGGGAGGGTGGGCGGAGGGACGTGTGGTAGGTACACACCTCGAGGAAGAAAGATGAGAGGCTGGAGATGACGGGAGACACGAAGGCCAGCAGAGAGAGAGAGAGAGAGAGAGAGAGAGAGAGAGAGAGAGAGAGAGAGAGAGAGAGAGAGAGAGAGAGAGAGAGAGAATGTAGGCAGGGAAAGAGGCCGGCACGGATACAAGAGAAGCAAGCATGGAAGTAGAGTGACGGAACGGCAGAAAGGAAAAGAGACAAGGAGTGGAGGAGGCAGGGCTGTTGCTGGGAGGGAAAGTAGGAGAGGGTAAGACATGTAGGCAGGGAAAGAGGCCGGCACGGATACAAGAGAAGCAAGCATGGAAGTAAAGTGACGGAACGGCAGAAAGGAAAAGAGACAAGGAGTGGAGGAGGCAGGGCTGTAGCTGGGAGGGAAAGTAGGAGAGGGTAAGACATGAAAAAAAAAAAAAAGGTAATGGGGGAACGAAGACGCAGAGGCACATCAGTGAGGGAAGACGAATCAAGGCAACAGTCGAGTGCAGAGGGTCGGTAACGCAAGACTTGAAAAGTTAGTCGGTAAGGTAGGGACCCTACTGTGAAGACTGAGGCACAGCCTACGAAATGAGGTGAGAGGAGGAAAGCTATAAGGTGTAAGTGGTAAGGTGTGTAGTGAAGGAAGAAATGCTAAGGTAGAGAGAGAGAGAGAGAGAGAGACGCGAAATAGCTGAGGCAGCTAAGGTTGACAAGGGATAAATCACACATCAGGCAAATCCACCAGTACCCCTCTCACACTGGCCTCAAAGACATCCATCTGACTCCCATAAGCCATCCCCGAGGTCCTGGTCAAAGCAAGAGTAGACCTGGGCCACAGGTAATCACTTCACAGTTCATCAGCCGCATCCCGAACGCTTCGGTTGTATTGTTTCAACACATGTCTGCTAGCATACTGTCATGAAATAATTTTCAAGAACTGGCCTTCTATATCTATCTGTTTCTGAAGATTAAAAATTGAATGTCGAACAACTGTCAGGACTGTTCACGTGTTCTGCTGACGTTCCACGGTCGAACTTACTTATCTGCGGTGTGGAAACTTGAAAAGAGTTCCATTTGAACGTTTCAACATTAGTCGACTTTTTGGCATAACAGCGAAAAACAACGGGCGACTAAATTTGGCTGAAGAGTTCTAGGGGCACCGGAGGAAGGAGAGACGACCACACGACAGGCACTCCACGACCAGGTGCCGACAGCTCGGACCTGCGATCCTTTGCGACGGTCGGAGCGAGAGACTGAGGGAAGGGTAGTGCCGGTCTGGCGTTGCGAACCTTACTGCACGTCCGTCCGTCGGGCCACAGCACATCTCTCGCCGCCGCCGCCCGCCGCCGCCACCACCACCGCCGCTGCTGCTGCTGCTGCTGTTGTAGCTCCTGCTGCTGCTGCTGCTCCTGCTGCTGCCACAAGCCCCACTGCCAACACAGTGACAAACCACCATGGTCATAAAGGACGAGTTTCAGGACCCCTTGACACGTGCGAGTGGACCATGAGCGCCGCCGGCCCACAGGTATTACGCGGGGCGGAGCGACACACGGATGTGCACCGCTTCAGACCACTCCCACTCCTGTCCTCCACCCGCCCACCCACTCCCGTCCCTGGACACTCCACGCCACCTACACCCACCGGTGGACAGACACAGGTCACCCATACCCGTCCATAGACACTCCACTTCCGTCTGTGGATAATACATGCCGTCCAAATCAATCCCACACAACAAACACACACGTATACACACACACAAACAAACACACACACACACACACACACACACACACACACACACATAAGTTATTAAGAGGCTCTCAACACACTGATCCTCCCGGCTCAATCCATCCAACACCTCGACTTCGTCAAATAATTCGGGAAGAAGTTACTGCACCATACCCGCCACTGTTACTTCCCGCTATCCGAAATCCCTCGTCCCCATGGTAGGCAGTTCGGCGTTTACAAACGCATCCACGCCATCCAAGCTCATACAGAACCAATGAAGGAACAGCCCCGTCCCTGCTACTGTGAGCAGCGCCAATAACAATAGACTGTTGAACAAGATCCACCCAACCTATCATATCCGTCGTTCGTAGTACAAATTTCCCCCATCATATCTTTAGTCTTTGGAGAGATTTGACTCAAACTGATAATGTATCATCATTAATGTTATCATTATCATTATAATTAAAATTATGGTAAGAGTAGCAGTAGTAGTAGTAGCAGTAGTAGTAGTAGTAGTAGTAGTAGTAGTAGTAGTAGTAGTAGTAGTAGTAGCAGCAGCAGCAGCAGCAGCAGCAGCAGCAGCAGCAGCAGTAGTAGTAGTAGTAGTAGTAGCAGTAGCAGTAGAAGAAGAAGAAGAAGAAGAAGAAGAAGAAGAAGAAGAAGAAGAAGAAGAAGAAGAAGTAGTAGTAGTAGTAGTAGTAGTAGTAGTAGTAGTAGTAGTAGTAGTAGTAGTAGTAGTAGTAGTAGGTAGTAGTAGTAGTAGTAGTGCATTAGCATCATACAAACATCCAACCAACTAAGTCTGGTTGGTATTTACTTCTGCCTGACAAAGGCGAAGCCTCCTCCCACCATCATCACCCACCGCTGAAGTGTATGTACTGTAATAACAAAGAAATGTAAACACGAAGGACCAACACGGGATGGGCTGGACGCCTCGAGCAGTGCGTCCAACGAGTTGGGGTGTCGCATGGCATTTAAGGCGTGGAGGTTAACGACGCAAGGAACAGTCAGATGCCAGAATGACCTTCCGTATCATGTCATCCGTGCAGCAGACTCGGGGACGCAGGCAGCATCATTCCTGAGCCATGAAACACCTAGAGAAACACTCCTTTCCGTAGCTGGGTACGCCTCGGTTGCCTCTTTTTCTTGCCTTCAGAAATATAGATGTATTCCCCAACCGAACCTCTGTTCCCTTCACGGCCATACCTTTCACCTCCTCAAACCTCCGTTCCCTTCATGATCACACCACTCCCCTGAGCTACGTTCCCTTCGTGACCTCACACCTTTTTCTCGTCCTAATAAGACATACGAATACAAAGAAGAGCAACAAAACCAATTCCGTCGCTTGGAAAGAAACCTTATAAAGAAAGACTCAGATCTAAAATATTTCTTTTCCTAAAAAAAAATATCGCAAGCAGACGAGAAGTAATAGTTTTTAAGATTAAATTTCTATTTTTCCATGTTGATTAGACATACAACGACAACGAAATATCGTCACGAAGTCACTGCGAAGGAGATGTAATACAATCAAAACGTCTTTTTATTTTTCTTCAGCTGCAGAATTGTTGGACATTGTGTTACACTCACAGCGGAGGTCAGGGCGTAGATTACTGGCTTTTAAACTCGGCTTGTCGTATGTTTCTGTAAGGTCAGTCATTAATAAACAAGTCTTCAACAAAGGCAATACAGTTGTAAAAGTAATTTGCACTTAAGGTAACGTTTTCAAAGTTCAACCCCCTACCCAAATAATTCAGCTTTCTATGATCCTTTTTCTTTTTATTCACACTTTCCTATTGAATTCCCGTGTCGGTATACCCTCTTCGTACTATATGGTGCTCCTCTTTAACTAATTTCCCCATCGGCCGATTTGCGGAGAGAGCAGTGGGTGGGGAAGGCGCCTTCTTGCTTAGCTACCCAGTCTCTTAACTATATAGATTTCCAGCTTAAGATATCATAACTATAAAACCTCATCATACACCTTCATGTCTTCTCATATACGATCTTGTGCTTTCCATGTTCTTCCATGGAACACACTTCTTTTTTCTTTCCCCCTTTTAATTTCTCCTCCAAAACCCCCGCAGTGCAATTGTACGATTTTAAGCCCCCTTCCTCTGTCAACGACGGAGGCCATCCGGTTCCCAGCCATAACCAAATCCATTTCCACCACCACCCCTCTCCCCCCTTTCCCCCCCCCAAAAAAAAAGTATGTTGTTCCCCCGCATCATTCCCCCCCCCCCCCCACAACACCATCATCATCATCATCATCATCATCATAACAACCCTACCACGGTTAAGACTTTCCTGACTTAACAACCTGGCGCTTCCCCGGGAGAGGGTGAGAGGGAAGACTGCTGATAATATCAGACAAGAAGGAGGAGGGGGAGAGGAAGAAGGGGGACTGGGGGTTGTTCCTCCTCCCACGGCTATGACAGTGCATGTTACCTCCCATCCCTCCCACTCCACAACACCATCCCCCCCCACACCAACCCCACAACCTTCGTTGGGCGTCCCATTCGCCGTCAATATATTCCATTCGCGTTTCATAGTGTCAGGCACGAAGGGAGGCGCGTGGACGTCCGTTCTACTATGCCAGGTCCGGTTTTGCCCGTCCGTTTCGCCAGATCCGGTTCCGATGCGCGGGTGAACCGATCCACGATGCCATGCCACACACCCCCTCCCCTCCCACTCCCCTTAACCAACGGATCCGGTTTTCAGGGAAGGGTGACCGATTTACTACGCCAGAGTCCGGTTTTTGAGGCATGGGTGATCCCTCCGCCACGCCGAATCCGGTTTTTATTTCTGGGGAGGAGGGGTGGGTGGAGGTGGTGGGTGGGTGGGTTCGGGTTGCGGGTGACCATTCCAGACCGATTAAGTGGGCGTGGGTATTCTCTTAACTACGTCACATCCAATTAGAGGGCGTGGTTGTCCCTTTCACGGGGCCCAGTCAGTGCGTGTGACGTGGGTGGGTTACCTGCTTACCCAGGCCCGAGATCTGACCATCGGAGCGTGTTGCTGCTGCTGCTGCACCAGCGAGAAGCTGTGTACCCTGACCGTTAGCTCTGTACAATCATCAGACGCGTTTCAAAAACCTTATGGAAACTGTGTCAAAGGGTTGAATACCGTCATCCGGGATAAAAACAAAACCTGAGCCAGCTGGTTCCTAAGTTATGGTTTTTAACTCCTACACAGCTGGTTCCTAACTTACGGTTTTTAACACCTACACAGCTGGCTCCTAACTTGAGGTTTTTAACTCCTACACAGCTGGTTCCTAACTTACGGTTTTTAACACCTACACAGCTGGCTCCTAACTTAGGGTTTTTAACTCCTACACAGCTGGTTCCTGACTTCAGGCTTTTAACTCCTACACAGCATTTGATTGCTACCTTGCTGGTTCCTAACTCTGCTCGTTACTGCAAAGTTCGGCTCACCGATAACCACCCGACCCGCTGAAAAAAAAAATAAAAGACTAACCGGTCTTTATCATGATCCAGTTTCACGATTAATGGTTGATTATAATCGGCACTCTATAGAGTAAAACTTTACATTGTTTATCAAGGACTCTACTTCTACACCGTCCGCCTCTACCACTGCTGGGGAGCCACACTGTCCCCCTCTACCACTGCCACAGGGGCGCCACACTGCACGCCTCTACCTCTGCCTCAGGAGAGTCATACCGTCTCCCTTGATCACCAGTGCCTCAGGGGCACCGCGCCGTCCGCCTCTACCACTGCCTCAGGGGAGCCACACCCTCCGCCTCTACCACTGCCTCAGGTAAGCCACACGATCCGCCTCTACCACTGCCTCAGGGAAGCCACACCGTCCGCATCTACCCCTAGCCTCAGGGGAGCCACACCGTCCGCCTCTACCACTGCCTCAGGGGAGCCACATCCTCCGCCTCTACCACTGCCTCAGGGGAGCCACACCCTCCGCCTCTACCACTGCCTCAGGGGAGCCACACCCTCCGCCTCTACCACTGCCTCAGGGGAGCCACACCCTCCGCCTCTACCACTGCCTCAGGGGAGCCACACCGTCCGCCTCTACCCCTGCCTCAGGGGAGGCACATCCTCCGCCTCTACCACTACCTCAGGGGAGCCACATCCTCCACCTCTACCACTGCCTCAGGGGAGCCACACCCTCCGCCTCTACCACTGCCTCAGGGGAGCCACATCCTCCGCCTCTACCCCTAGCCTCAGGGGAGCCACACCGTCCGCCTCTACCACTACTGACTCACTACACCGTCCGCCTCTACCACTACCTCAGGGGTCCTGCATGTGGCGCTGCTGAGTCTACGAAACTGGAAAAGGTGGCGTGCGTTAAGTTTGGAGGGCAGGCCGCGCCGAGTGACAAAGCAGGATCGAGGGAGCAGGAGGGTCTGGTAGATAGGGGGGGAATTACAACCTCGACAAGTAGAGGGAGGGGGAGAGGGGGATAGAGGGGGAAGGATGGGACAAGGGGGGGGGGGGGTAGGAGGAGGTGGAGGAGGAGGAGGGGAAGGGAGGACGGCATTACCTGGCTGAAGTGTCATGTGGCGTCGCCAGCCGGGAGATCCTGGTTCAGAGCCTGCTGGAGGACACACCTGGACCTTCCATCCATTATCCGAGCCAATCATAATTCAGTACGTCAATGACACTAACTTAAGATTGGGAACAATGTTCTTGTCACATTAGTTTTCCGAGGGGCTCATGACGCCGAGGCGCGGAGGCCGATTAGCGGATCCCATGGTGCTTTCGAAGCCCCTGCGAAGGACTCCTGTCGCAAACCTCCACGCTATAAAGCTCCTCCCTTCACGAGGTTACAAAGGACTCGCCACAGGCTGGGGCAGACCGTGGCCTGAGCAACAGCAGCCCGGCGGCGGTACGGCTAACCCATCTCTAAGCTGGCCATAACCCGGCCGACCAATCGCCAAAACGTGGCAGATTTGGAGGAGCTCCGCCAACCCTTCGGCCGGCAAATCGGCACGTTCAGGCCTTTTAAGCCCCTCAATGGAGGGAACCTTCCATAAGCGAAGTCTTGGAAAATCAGTCCCCCCCACCCCACCGCCTTGGCCTGCCTGGGGAACGCCACACCACACCAGACACCTGCCGAGAGACCAATAAACCCTACAGCCTCACCCACATCACGACACCACTCTCATTTTCACTCCAGGTCCTTCTCGAACTCACAGAAAGGAATATGGCGTTTTTTTTTTTCTCTCTCTCTCAAATTTACATACTTAAGAAAAGAAGAAGAAGGATATAGTCCTCTCCTACAACCAACCTTGACTCGACCCTCGAGCCTCGGCGAATTCATTTCAGGAGAGCAGCGAATACCAATTGATGACACCCATCCAAGAGCAGGGTCATTCGCCTCTCGACTACCCCGCCACGGACCATCACGGACCATCACGGACGTAATCCACGACGAGAGAACGAACTCTCGTGCTCCGAGAGAGCGACAGACTTTACGTGCCCGATCTTCCCATTCAGCTTCCAGACTCGGAAGAATTTCTGTCTAAGATACTGGCCATACACGTGAAAAAGATTAACTGCGGAGGGTGACTAAGTATGTCCTCGGCACCACCTCTTTTTACATACGAGTCTGGTGTATCGTAAAAAGATCTGCCCGTCATCCCCTTCATCACAATGGTCGGTCATGTACACCACTCGCACACGATGACTCCCTTGATGGTCTTACAGTCCAGACACACACACACACACACACACACACACACACACACACACACACACACACACACCTAGATACAATGTGTGTGTGTGTGTGTGTACGTAAGACTGAGAATATATATATATATATATATATATATATATATATATATATATATATATATATATATATATATATATATATATATCCACTACGCAAACAGTAAATACGATCAGTATGCACACATCCAAAAAAGCAAGACGTCTAGGCCTAAATAGCCAACAATTTTTGAGCTCTGCCTTGGGTGTAGTAAACACATCACTAATAATTTCTACCTCC
Organism: Panulirus ornatus; assembly: GCF_036320965.1. NCBI lineage: Eukaryota > Metazoa > Arthropoda > Malacostraca > Decapoda > Palinuridae > Panulirus > Panulirus ornatus. The sequence goes on along the minus strand of NC_092237.1, from coordinate 57,631,849 downwards.
ATCCCACATCAGAGGTAGGGGTGAGGTGGAGTGCAAGGAGGGGGAAGGGCGTCGCGTGTTCGACGATGAGGAGGAGGAGGGGGCAATGCACTGTCTGAGGGGTGGGGAAGGCTAGTAGCGAGCGCGAGAAGGTGTTCCGTGAGGAGAAGGGAGGAAAGCGCCTGTGTGCCCATCCTCCGTAGGAGAGTTGGAAGGATGCTGACGGGGATGCAGGCCAGTGTTCTGTAGCGCCTACTCCAGGAGTGCGTCGCCTGCCAATCCCTCGACTTCTAAGGAATTCTCGGGATTCTTCTGAGGATCCTTCGTCCTTAACAGAACTTCTTACGAGTCCTTCCCCAGCACACGCCCAGCAACCCTGGCCATCATACCACCTTCGGGATAATTCAAGCCACAAGCCATCTAAACTTTCATAATTTCTTTCTGTAATTACTGGAAAAAACACTTAAATCAAAAGCAGATGGAAAAAATACGTGTATAAATAACCCAGGAAAACTTAGCTTAAAAAAAATTGCAAAAAAAAATATTGCAGACAGGAGTGCAAGCCATCCACTAGAGGCACTTGGGGATGCGCCACCCAGCAGCAGCCAGTTCTGCGAGCATCAACCCTCCCCCAGAGGCTGGGGAGCCTGGACAAGGGCAGGGGAGAGGTCAGCAGCACAGGTGGTGGTGGCTGTGGGTGTTAGTGTGGGGAGGGGAGGCGTCCGCCGCCTACAGACACCCAGATCACAAACACCCTCTAGGGAGGGGGATCATACCCTCACTCACACCACCCCCAGTCAACCTATATATATACATATATATATATATATATATATATATATATATATATATATATATATATATATATATATACATATATATATATATATATATATATATATATATATATATATATATATATACCGTGGGAGATCATGGTTTTCCCCGGATACAGACTTCGTCGTGAACACCGTCACGTGTTCCCTTGGGAGCACCCAAATGTATTCGGGGGAGTGAGCGACCACGATGGACTCTATGAATACAAGAGCACTGGGACCGAGGGTGGGCCTATGTGCCCTTGGGAGGGGGTTGGCATACAAACACAGCCACCCCCACTCCGTGCATCTCCCCTCCCCCACAACAACAACAAAATAAAAATACTTCCTCGTCAAATTTCCAGCAACAGTAATACCTGTACGTTTACCCAACCCCATTTGTCATAGCTGGCGAGGAAGACTGACTGACTGACATCAATCACGGCTCCACCTGGACAGTTGGAGCTCAAGACGGGTGTTGGACCTCTCACCACCACAGGGGAGTTGTCTCCCACAACTGATTCATGAGGCAAAGCAAGAAGTTGAAACACTCACTATGCATCTAATATATATATATATATATATATATATATATATATATATATATATATATATATATATATATATATATACCTTTATATATCTTATCCTTTCTCCTAAGGAGAGGAAGAGGGTTCAGGTGGGAGGGTACTGGCGGCCGAGGAAGACGAAATAGCCACGATAATATCCAGGCTTATTTTCCTTCTTCCCAGTGTATCATTGTCTGAGTTCAGCAGGCGTGGAGGGGGTACGGACGGACGGACGGGGCGAGTGAAGATGGCCGGGGTGGGGTGGGGAGCTAAGACGACCAGGAGCTAGGTGGGGAGCTAAGACGACCGGGAGCTGGGTGGGGAGCTAGGACGACTGGGGTAAGGTTGAGGAGCTAGGACGACAGAAATGATGAGTTGAAGCCAGGGGACGGCCAGGCATGGATAACGATGAGAGGCGGGGCGGGGCGGGGCGGGGCGGGGGAAAGGTTGGGGCACAGGTGGAAGTCGGGGTTGCTGAGTACGGAGGTTGATCCACTCGCTGCCAACGGCGAAGCTCTTCCACCTTCAATATAAACTAGTTACCCAAACAAACACACACACGCACACACACACACACACACACACACACACACACGCACACACACACACACACACCACGAAATGTACAAAAAGCCAAATATACAACTCCAAGCGTACCCATTAAACCACGCACTTTTAACGTGTACACCGTACAATCACACACCTCCTTACATACATCGCCAACCATCCTCAGTCTCTCATGCATGTTCAACCACGATCACCACCGCACTTTACACACCCCCTCCAGCTAACACTACATGCCATCCCATCTGAGAACTCCCCAGCCCTTCCCTCCTCCCTCGATCTCCCGCCACTCTATCCCTCTTCCATGTATCCATGCATATCTCGCACATCCGTGTCAATCTACCACATCAGTGTCCTACATAACTACCCTACAACCCCCACCCCCCCAAGATGGTCTGGCCAACCCCGTCACAAACCCCAGGTCCTGGGTTCGTCAACACAACCTCATCCCCAACGCCGAATTCTGATCTTAAACCTGCTCACTGCGGCTGGCCAGAGTCCGACATCCGGATCTGCTGTGGGTCCTGAGGGATGACGGGCATCCCACGGCGGCGGCTGCACCAAGCACCCGCCCCCGACGGTACCTTAATGCCCCTCGTTGTCTTGGCCTCCTGCAGGAGACATCATTACCTTCCAGTGGTTCACCGAATGAAAATTAAAGCACCGATGTTATTGCCGGTCCCGTCCGTGGGTCAGTGGCTCGGTCCGTGGGTGGGTACAGGATCCTCAATGAAGGTACAGTCTTAATGACACCGGTCAGCCGCCTCCGGGAGGACCTTCCGATCATACTTCGATGGCCATCACCAAGCACCGGCCACAGACAACCTCGGCGACTCCCCTCCTCCACCTCGACCCTCTAAAACCCCCTCACGATACCTATAAGCTGGTTTTCGAAGCTCGTTTCGACCCACACAGCTCGGTGTCAAGACCACGCTGCAACTCATTGCTCCTCTGAGAGTCATCTGACAGGCCATGAGCCGTCAAGTGCACATACCTGTTCATCTTGGTGGTTACCCTCCCTTTCTCTCCCTCTCTTGTCTTTCCATTCACCCCTCTTATCTAATGAGAATGGGACATCATCCCTCACCTTCTCACCCTCTGCCCTGATCAATGGTAAATGGGGTGCTATCTCCCTGACGCCTTTGCTCTGACGACACCCTTCTGCCTCTCTCGAGGACCCTCTCAACCCTAGCCATTATCAATGGGAGGCGCAACCCTACACAGATTGGTCTCCAGTGGACAAATCTACATAATTTCAAACAAATGTAATGGTCACCATGAATCCATAAACATCTTCTGAGTTCATATTGTAGCGTCTGTTACGGAGCGCTTGAACGTTCCCAACACCCATGTCCACCATCGTTTGTGTCTCTGGTGAGGTCATTAATCACATATATATTTTTTTTGCGAACTTTGGCATTTACCAAATCCCGCATGACGACCCTCCCCTTTACTACAGCAGGTGTCAGTGTGGCCCATCCTGTCAGACAGTCTAAACATACAAACTGTTACGGTAAGCGTTCGCGTCCCTTCCTACGTAATGGCAAAAACACTTTTTTTTTCTTTGTGTGTGTGTGTGTGTGTGTGTGTGTGTGTGTGTGTGTGTGTTCATGATTACAATCATCATGTGCTACCGATCCTCAAACAAACACAGGATGATATAAGAACACTTCGTTTTAATGGAAGACACAGGACGTCCGTTCGTAAATCCTGGACCACAACCGCCATCATAATCATCATCACCAGTATCGTCGTCCTCAAATCTCGACTATCCTCACCTCGCCCGATTCTTGGGGACACTTGAGCCCGCGTTTCCCCGGCCGCAAATGCTCTGCTCGCTGTCTGTTAACTTACAAGATGATAAAGATGGCTCGGGTGACCCCGGCTGGACCACAAGGGACCGCCCAGTGGTCTCCTCAATTGTACCCTGCGGCGGAGAGGGTCTGCCTCCTCCTCCTCCTTCCTCCTCCCCCCCGTGGCGGAACCTCCTGCGCTTTTTGTTTGGACTCACGACTTGTGCGTCGGGGGACGCCTCCGTCAGATACACATTGCCCTTCTCGTCTCCACCACCACCACCACCACCACTCCCCAACCTCATCGTCGTCATTGACTACCAACCAACCCAACCCCCCCCCAGCCTACAGGTCCCCTACTCCTTCCTTCCCTCCCTCCTTCGCGACAAAGATCCCCTTCCCCCTCCCTCCCATCATCACCCCCACCACCACAAGTTGACGCCGACAGATCGTGGCTAATGTCGCAGGAGTCTGACAGGTTTTCCCTCCTCCACAGTTTCAGAATGACGTGACACCGGTGTGGCTTTATGTTATATCAGCTGTGTCCAGATCCGGCTTGGGCCGCTCGTTACCTCTTCTCACCATTAGCCATGACCACAACGACGCCACCGAAAGGTAAAATAAGAAACAAAAAAAACAAAATAAAAAAAAAAGAGCACCCACAGCTGGGTACTAGTCAAAGTCGAGCAGACCCACAGCGGGTGTGCCTACGATGACTGAGGTGTACCACCGGGTGTAGTAGGGTGCTGGGGGAATCCGGATCCTATAAGGAGGTTTAGATGTTCATTAAAAAAGCAAAAAGGCATCTCAAGGGGGTAGAGGCAGGCGATACTCCGGCAGAGCTTGAGAAGTGGGAAGAAAACAAAAATTAAACTTCCCACTATATAAAAAAATAAGGAGATATTCATCACTCATTTTTTTATGTGAAAAGAAAAATGGTCCGAAACAACGGCTTTACGAGGAAAGCACTATAATGACAAAAGGATGTAGGATTTCTGGGAAATGTGAGAGGCGATCCTCAACATGGCGCAAAATGAGGGAAAGGAAGTGCCGTCCTCCACCACTGGTGAGGTGAAGTGGAAAGACGGGAACAGCAGTCCTCCACCTGTGATGGAGTGTGGGGGAAGACGACGAGCTTCCTCCATCTGTGATGGAGTGTGGGGGAAGACGACGAGCTTCCTCCATCAGTGATGGAGTGTGACGGGGGGGGGGGGGGGTAGACGAGCTTCCTCCATCAGTGATGGAGTGTGAGGGGGGGTGAGACGAACTTCCTCCACCAGTGTTGGAGTGTGAGCGAAGAGGACGACCTTCCTTCACCAGTGTTGGATTGTGAAGGAAGGGGACGACCTTCCTTCACCAGAGTGAGGAGAGGGGACGACCATTCCCCACCAATATGAGGGAAGGGGACGACCTTCCACCACCATCGTAAGGCGTGAGCATGGCCTTCCTCTACCAGTGTGTGGGGTGGGCATGAACTTCCTCCACCAGTGTGTGGGGTGTGCATGACCTTCCTCCACCAGTGTGTGGGGTGGGCATGACCTTCCTCCACCAGTGTGTGGGGTGGGCATGACCTTCCTCCACCAGTGTGTGGGGAGGGCATGACCTTCCTCCACCAGTGTGTGGGGAGGGCATGACCTTCCTCCACCAGTGTGTGGGGAGGGCATGACCTTCCTCCACAAGTGTAAGGGGTGGACATGGCCTTCCTCCACCAGTGTGAGGGGTGGACATGGCCTTCCTCCACCAGTGTGTGGGATGGGCATGGCCTTCCTCCACCAGTGTGTGAGGTGGACATGGCCTTCCTCCACCAGTGCGTGGGATGGGCATGACCTTCCTCCACCAGTGTGTGGGGTGGGCATGGCCTTCTTCCACCAGTGTGTGTGATGGGCATGGCCTTTCTCCACCAGTGCGTGGGGTGGACATGGCCTTCCTCCATCAGGGTGTGGGATGGGCATGGCCTTCCTCCATCAGTGTGTGGGATGGGCATGGCCTTCCTCCACTAATGTGTGTGGGAGGGACAAGGCCTTTCTCCACCAGTGTGTGGAATGGGCATGGCCTTCCTCCACCAGTGTGTGGGAGGGACAAGGCCTTCCTCCACCAGTGTGTGGGATGGGCATGTCCTTCCTCTAACAGTGTGTGGGGTGGGCATGACCTTCCTCCAACTCGGCCAACTGCACACAATTCTTGGAATGCGACGCACATTACATACGAACCTGCGTGTATTACGAACTCCTTAACTCTACATGAGGTTCTTGGGAAGACGACGGCACGAGACTCAGAGACGTTCTTTGAAACGGCGACAAGGAGCCCCTACGGGGGAAAGGCAGCTCTGCGGAGGACGACAACTTCGAGACACAGAGTTCTAGGGAAAACGACGACGAAAACGCCGGAGCTGTCGTCCGACGACACATGACATTTCAATCCACACATACACGACCAGGGCGGCACAGCAGCCGCCCTTGTCGCGCTTCCGTGTATTCAAGCATGAAATAACACTACAGTTACACTGGTTACGGTGATCAAGGGCAGCGCGGCAATGGGCAAATCATTAATTAATTCGTGTGTGGCTTTCTCTTAAGCTTCTAATAACAGGGTGAAGGGGGGCTTATTTAAGGGGACTTAATACCCACCTAGTAACCCCCTTCTTTAATGTGTGTGTGTGTGTGTGTGTGTGTGTGTGTGTGTGTGTGTGTGTGTGTGTGTGTGTGCGTGTGTGTTCAAATGGGACCACGCGAAAGATGACTGTTTTGTGCAAACTTCGTCTCACAATGACCTCTTGGATTCCAGGATGGACCACTAGTCCACTGGCTCCTTCAGAACATATTTGCTTGGCCCGAGAGAGAGAGAGAGAGAGAGAGAGAGAGAGAGAGAGAGAGAGAGAGAGAGAGAGAGAGAGAGAGAGAGAGAATGAAAACCTTAAAATCCTGGACTTCCAAATACAAATATACGAACGCCACCGAGCAAGGGGGGTTGCCAGCGCTCGCCGGGGGGTCGGTCCCACCCACCTCCACGCTGGCCGTTCATCCTGGAAAAGGAGGAGGACACCACACGCGGTCCTTGAGGGGGCGCGGGAGCGGGAGCGGCTGGTCTAGATGCCGTGCGCTTCCTCACCGCCGCCGCGCCCACCACGGCAATCTGCATGTTTTGATTTGAGCAGCTCGGCTGGGGGGCGTCGTCGTCAGACGAGAGGACGGAACAGGGCGAGGAGAGAGGAAGTACTTCACCTCTCGACATTCAGCACCCGTCCAGAGAGACTGTGCAACTGTGTTTGTGCCGATGCTACCAAGGTGTGGTATTACGAATCTGGCTATACGATCTCCGGTCCCATTTTAAGGGAGGGGTATCCTAAAGCTCTGAGGCAGAGTTTCATGCGAGAGTGTGGTAAGGTGGGCTCCTAACGGAACGGGAAGTCTCACAATGTGCCAGTTCTGCTTGTCTGACGGATCTCTCCATCTCGTCCCTAACAGCACACACACACACACACACACACACACGTCCAACTTCACTCATGGCACGGCCTGATTTCCACAACGATTAGAGAAATCGGGTCAGCGTAGGACCTAGGAGAAGACTGGGTGGGGAGGGGAGGGGGGGTGATGAAAGAAGTGAGGAAAGAGAGACGTGAAGAAAGGTGGATGGGGAGGAATATGAGAGTGGTTTTGAGGTGGGAGTAAAGATGGGCTCAGGGTTAAATTCGCGACTGCTATATAGAAATGGTAGTGAGGACCAAGTTACAGACAACCCACAGTCAGTGGTAACATCTCAAGAGTGACTCCTTCATAGCGAAAGGCAAGCCAAATTAGCAGATAGTAAATGACTGAAATTTAGACCCCTACATTAGAAATCAAACAGGATGGAATGCTTGTACCCCTGCGCACATCAGGCGAGCCAAGTGTGCTACAAACTTGAACACGGGACAACCGCTCAGCATGAACTATGTGAGAATCCCCTGAGGCACACGGGTGTCGGCCAACCGTAGCCAAACCTCTCCAACACAAACACTCCGCCTCCCAAAACATCCTCACAATAAAATACGCGAAAATCAAAATAACCCGGCGAGACATCTGCACCCTAGGGAGGACACTCCAATATAAACCTCATGATTCGCCGGGGTCTCGTGCTTTCATTCACGACCTGGGTCTGACCTGACGTCTGACCTGAAGCCTGTTCCCCGTTACAGCCTGTTTCAGGCTGGGGACGACATCTCACTATACGTTGCCTTCAACAAAAGGGGTGTATACTTCACGTACAAAAGACAGGCCACCAGGCCTTGTAATTTACGACGACTATTGTGCTGCTAACAATGGCGTCCGCTGTACTAACAATTGCTGCCCCTCGCAGTGAGGACTGCCGGGCACAGTATGCTGAGGTTATGACCGCTGTCTCAGGTTGGTAGCCCTCTCATCACCCTGCTGAACAACCTCCCCTGCAAGGCAACCATCGTCTCGCACCGCCCCTCCCCGCCTACCCTGAACAGCCACGCTTTCCCCACCATGCACGAAAGGAGGGAGGGCATGCCACTCCTCTCCCCGTTATGCAAGAGGAGAAGCCGACTTCCTCTAAACTCCGCCATGGGCATTCGCGAGGAAAAAACTCCCGTCTCTCCCTGTCATGCACTCCTTACAAACACTCTCCTCCTTCCCCAGTACAGAACCCCCTCCCCACCTCCCATCGTCCTCTCCAGCAGCCTGCCTCCCGCTCATCCCATGCAGTCCTGCTCACAGTCTCCCCGCCCTCCAGGACAACCCGCCATCCTCAATGACCCTACAGGACAGCCTCTGCCTTGCACATCGACCTCCGCCCTACAAGGCGAGCCATTGCTCGTCACGGGGTTCCCCTCCCGCCCTGCATGTCAATCGTTTCGTGGTCACCTGGGCACACGAGGCGGACGGCCAGTCGGGCCTGGCCGAGGTAGCTCCGTCGTGGCCTCCAAGACTGGGAGGTCCCGCGGCCTGAGCGGCCGGGCCGGGCCGGGCAGTCCTGTGTGTGTGTCTCAGGTCACCAACTCTTATTTAGCCGCAAGTGTACATTTCCGCATCAGCCATGCGGAGGTGCGTTGCATGACCGCCCGAAGGTTGGTGGCATGCGACAAGGCAGCCTTCCTTCTCCATCTTGGGTCTGCGGCACGAATCTCCGACACAATGCATATCTTTACCACCGAGGAATTACCAGAGACCTTTAAATCCACTGCATTTTAATACCGGCCTGCGGGTGCCCCTCGGCCAGACCAACATTGTCGGACCTGGCGCAGGGGATCAACACTCCGACAGGTGTCATGATGGCACGCTGGGGGACGAGGTGAAGCGCAGGTGGCGGTGGTGGTACCGGTGTGACGCTAGCGAGAGTGATGATGTGACGCTTGGGTTAGTGGTGGTGGTGGTGGTGGTGCGGTGGCGGCAGAGTGGTGAGGGAGGCAGGGAGCGCTCAACCCCCTCTCCCCTCCCCCCCTGACGGCCGCCCCCTGCCCTGCGTGTCTCCCCCTCCCTAATGCTAACCCCGGCAGGGTCAGTGGACGACCATCCTGCCGCCCGCCCTCCTGACTCGTCCACACGTCTAATGGCCAACCCCCTGACGGCTCCCAGCTCTCGCCAGCGGACGTGCGAGTACCTCTAGAAACCACGGAGCGGATGAAATCCCCAAACTTTCCAACAGCTAAGTCTATGTCGTTTCGGGTAAACCATTTCTCGGCTCGTGTATTGTATCTAAAACACGTCTTAACCCCCGCAACAAAATGTTCCCACTTTCCAGACAGCAGACCCTTTTGTGAGCTAAGTATATTTGCCTACTTTAAAAACATTTCTTGAGATTAACTGATGACTTGGGGTGTCTATCTGGTTCTGAACGTGGCGGTGTCTCTGTGCACGACCGGGCGACACCCCACACCACACTCTGTAAACTGAAAAGTAATGTGAGCGAACTTGGCTCTGGGCATTGGGACGTGTCCAACACTGGTGTCCCTCAACAATGCATTCCTTCACCGGCTGCCACTCCTACAGGTACAGTAATCCCGACGTCAACATGGCGAATACCGCGCCCCTCTTATTTCCCTGAGGACACGCCTTCACCTCAACACGAGCTGGTAATTACACCTGCTAAAGCCTTACTTTTCATATGCTGTACGCGTCACTGTCTGTGTACAAGATTGATCAGCTGAGCTTCACGTATGTGAGATAAACGTAAACTTCAACACGTAAATGTGCTGTGTAAATGTGTAAACACTTCATCTTATAGTAAAATAGAGTTTCATTTTTTTTTTCACTTCATGAAATCTTTAATTAACAATAAACAAAATAAGGTTCCAAAATATCTTCTTCATATTGTTCAGTTCAGTTTCGCTCAGTTAAATCAATTTCACTTCACAGGTGCAGTGGCTCGGGCTCCCGACGTTACAGGGGCTGGGCCAGACCATACGTCATGTTAGATATCACGAGCACGGACCATCACACATGCCATAGCGGGAGATTGAGGGAGGGACGACACATGGACTCCATAAACTCGAGCGCACAGAGTTTTACAAATGTAGGCGAATGCGAGGTTACACGGGGCGGGGTGAGGAGCATCCGAAGTATTCAATACAGACGCCCTTTAGCAGAGGAAGGCTGGGGAGCTTACGCGTTCAGCACATACGCATATGACACACAGAGAGTCAGTACCCACAGTAATGTAACAGCCTAGTTAAACACACACACACACACACACACACACATCACGGGCAAGGTCGTCCCCACACAAAGTTCCATCACTGATATCATTACGCTTGTCACTGGACGAAGACTTTTAAAATGGAATTCAAAACTTAACTCGTTCAGCACGAGGGGGGAAACGGGAGTGGTGGGGGATGATCCTTGAGCACGGCGGGAATGATGACCCTCAAGCATGATGACCTGGCATGGCCTGCCTATGACCTAAACCCTCAAGGGTCAGGTCAAGACGGGTCGTCACGTCATTATACCGACGGGTCGTACCGTCCGTCTTCCTAACCTCTCAAGGGTCGTACCGTCTTACATGAGGGGGTGGGGAACATGAGGCCTACAAACACTGGTGTGCTCCATATATATAACTCTTACATGAGGGGGTGGGGAACATGAGGCCTACAAACACTGGTGTGCTCCATATATATAACAGACGCTGTTAACGTCCAACGGTAATGATAGACAACACTGAAACCTTTTATTTTTTTCTATCTCTCCCTCCCCCAGATTACCTCCCATCCTAATCATGAAGAAGAAGCCCCTTGAAAAAAAAAAATGGTTGGAGGTCGAGCACCGACGATGGCCCGGGACACCAGCACGAACACCTTAACCAAAGCCCCAGACAACGATCAAAATGACTTACGATAAGAAAAAAAAAAGGGGAACAATTGACAAAGACAATATACGTCTCGCCAAATGCAGTGCCTGAAGAAAATCAGCTTTGGGGTCACTTAAACCACAAGAAAAATATCTTTTTATGTTCGAATTTTCTCGTCAAATGACTCATCTGGAATATGGTCACTGGAGGAAGAGGGGGTCTTCTCCACACTACCCTCCATCGCCTCCATACCCACTGCCGTTCCTCCTCGTCCCATGGGGAGGCCTCCGCCCCGAACCACCACTCTGCTGCATTCCTCGAGCCACTTCCCCATTCCGTATTTTATGGGGCGCCTCGACGCCCCCTTCCATGGAGGGCCCTCCCTCCCTCCCTCTGCATCCCAAGGGTTCCTACGTCTTAATAACCGGCGTTTCCCATATCGTGTGTAATGCCATAAAAGCAGGCAATATGGGAGGTAAGTAGGCATGGGTTATACGCATATATATATATATATATATATATACATATATATATATATATATATATATTTTTTTTTTTTTTTCATACTATTCGCCATTTCCCGCGATAGCGAGGTAGCGTTAAGAACAGAGGACTGGGCCTTTGAGGGAATACCCTCACCTGGCCCCCTTCTCTGTTCCTTCTTTTGGAAAAAAAAAAAAAAACGAGAGGGGAGGATTTCCAGCCCCCCGCTCCCTTCCCTTTTAGTCGCCTTCTACGACACGCAGGGAATACGTGGGAAGTATTCTTTCTCCCCTATCCCCAGGGATATATATATATATATATATATATATATATATATATATATATATATATATATATATATATATATACACACACAGATAGATAGATAGATAGAGAGAGAGAGAGAGAGAGAGAGAGAGAGAGAGAGAGAGAGAGAGAGAGGCTCTGACAACCCCCCCCCCCCCACACACACACACACATGAGGGCAGCATAATCACGGCAAATGTGCTGATGAGTCAGAGGTACTTGCTTACGCGCGCGTCGTCACCTTTATACCCGCCCCTGGGTAAAACATCTGGCCTTAATATTGGAACCAAGCTCGGGGCAGTTCCTGCTCTCTCTCTCTCTCTCTCTCTCTCTCTCTCTCTCTCTCTCTCTCTCTCTCTCTCTCTCTCTCTCCCGTGCTGCGGTGACTACCGTTGCTGACCCGTGATTCACGCGCAGGCTCGCCCCTTGATGGGAATCCTGTGCGCTGCAGGCGTCCTACAGCCAATCCCAGCTGTTCATCCCCCCCCCCTTCAGGGATTGCTGATAAATGGGTACCTGGCTTAGGCTGGTGTGTGTGTGTGTGTGTGTGTGTGTGTGTGTGTGTGTGTGTGTGTGTGAATTAAAGTAAAGACATGGCACATATGTACAAGGTTTCTAGACGGGGCAACATGAGTGTGTAAAACTCTCACTCTCTAACACTCAAACAGTAATTGCAAGCAAATGTACACACACACACCACAAACACACACACACACACACAAACACACACACACACACACACACACACACACACACACACACCAGCCTAAACACACACACACCACACACACACACACACACACACACAGTTTCACAATCATTCTACAGCTCAAAGGTGTGGCAAGTTCGAGCCATCCCAGACCTACTCCCTGAGTCCTAGGCATTGCCTGCGGGTGCGGTAAGGTCCGAGCACACCCAAGCCAAGCCCAGCCCAGCCTAACCCCGGGCCAACTAGGGGGGCGGTGCGATTTCGCACCAGACACCGGAAATCGGGTAGCCGCACCTCAGTAACTGCTACCTGTTGTACGCTCAGTGCAAATACGACTCCCGGGGGCCATCTGCTGTCGCTGGGACTGGGTGGGTGAGGCAGGCCGGAGAGGACTTACCTTGCGTCTTAGGTCGACCTCAAAAGCTTGCTGGCCTCTCTCTCTCTCTCTCTCTCTCTCTCTCTCTCTCTCTCTCTCTCTCTCTCTCTCTCTCTGGGATCAAAGCTGCACTCTTGCTTCTCTGATCACTCAGGCTGTTTGAGGCTGTGAACCGCGGCCTCAAGCAGGCTGCTCATGTGTGGACTTTTTACTCGCCCTTGACCAGCGACAGACATCTACACTTCTGTCGTGGTGTTGAGTGGGTATACACACACACACACACCTTTCTATACCGTCTAGCCATTTCATGAAAGTTCTGTAACCTTTTCTGTGTAGTATTTTTACGACAATACAACAATGCCGATGAAGGAAAGTTCTCTGGTTTACATTATCGCTCGCGGTGTTAGGTAAAAAAAGGGGCAGTTAGTTTCAGAATCAGTTTATGTCGTGTTTCCTTTCATTTATCACTGATCGTCACACCCGGCTATCGCTGCCCGGAATGCCTGGGTCACGTGAAAGGTAAGGTAATGTAAGGTTGGCTAGGTTCAATCTATCCATCAATTTCTTGAAAGGACGACACAGCAAAACCTCAAACTTCCCAGACAAAGGCACGAAAAAACATCTCTCGCCAAGCTACTCCCTCAGAAACTTCTTTTTTTTTTCTTTTCTTTTTTTAAAGTTTTCCTTTACATGAATTCCATTTTCCATTTCCATCCAGATTCACGTCACAAATACGGACGTCACAAATACGTGCAACAGAATCTCTGTCTGTACGGAGTGTTGAAGAGTCCGCAAATAAAGTGGCGCAGAGAGAGTCAATAATCCCCACTGTTTATTCAGAGAGTCTTTGACGTCTTTGACACTGTACCTAACCGCAGCGCGAAGCAGCTCGAAGGGTCATCATCACGCACTTACAAAAGGCTTTTCCCCTTACTGTACTCACGTTACCTCAGATCTAAAGAACCTTCCTATACGGCCAGCCTTCCATAGCTCTCATGCCAATCATTGTGGAGGGCACATGTGAGGGGAAGCCACGCCATCCAGGATTTTCAACTTGTACATCATAATAAATATACACATCCTGTCTGCGCTTCAGAGAAATGCCTGATTTCATGCCTGACTTCAACAGTTCCCAGCAGTTTGGATGTTTTACAGAGTCATTCTGGGTTGGAAACAATCTTCTGATTATATTTCTTTTCTCTGAATCAACGGCAAATGAAACTCAGATCGGGCTATCTGAAGATAAGCATTCTGACACGACACTCACCCAAACAGCTGTTTTAAGACAACACTGGCAAGAACAGCTGTGTAAAAAACAACACTGTCAAAAACGTGTCAACGCACCACTGTCGCAAACAACTGTTTTAACACGTCACTATCACAAACAGTTATCACAACACTATCACAACCAGTTAACACAACACTGTAACAAACAGTTGCGTTAACACTGTCCAAGGCTGGGAAACGACAAATATAAAGCGTCGTCATCTTGGCGCTCTCTCTCTCTCTCTCTCTCTCTCTCTCTCTCTCTCTCTCTCTCTCTCTCTCGTCTTGAGGGCTCGTGTAATCCAGCCTATCAACGTCTCTGACGAAACAGAGAAAATTATCTTTACCTAGTCGCTTAATGTGTGGTCATCTGACAAACACTCTTAACACCTTTTTAAATGTATCATCAGCGTGACGAAAATGCCACACTGCATCATCATTTCGCTTACGCAACGCTGCCAAGATTTTCTGCAGTGGCGTTTCCCCCATCTGAGTTCCCTCCCACTGCTATCCACCACTATATCAACCCATCTTAAACCCCCACTTCCTCGACCACTACCCGACACACGCATTCTCTCCTTCTACCATCCACTCTCGTCAGCCCCAGCATCCTCCTTCAATGGTCCGTCCGCCAAATACCCTTTCCAACCACGGCGTCGCCTAATACCCCGTCCCCAACCACGGCGTCAGCCCGGCTCACCTGTCTGCATCATGGCGTCATTCCCCTCCGTCCACACGATGGCGTCAGCTTCCGCATGCCGAGGTCTCACGGCCCCGTCAGCTGGGTCTCACGCCAAAGACCAGGCAAGAAAGTCACCTAAGAAAACCCCAGTGACGCCATCACCCGGATTCGCCAGAAATGACTTGGTGGTTTTATGGATTTACAGGACCTCGAGAACATCGGAGCTCTAGAGGAAGAGGCGCCCACCGACCCAAGAGTGGGCGGGGGTGGGATGGTGCATCCGCCGTCCCAAGAGTGGGCGGGGGTGGGAGGGCGCATCCACCGTCCCAAGAGTGGGCGGGGGTGGGAGGGCGCATCCACCGTCCCAAGAGTGGGTGAGGGTGGGAGTCGTCCACCGTCCCAAGAGTGGGCGAGGGTGGGAGTCGTCCACCGTCCCAAGAGTGGACGAAGGTGGGAGGGCGCATCCACCGGCCCAATAGTGGGCGAGGGGGGTACGTCCACTGTCCCAATAAAGAGGGAGGGAGCGCGTTCATCATCTCAGTAGTGGGTATGGGGAGCGCTGCCTCTCCCTCCTCAAATCGACTATCCTTTTTTTTTTTTTTAGGGGGGAGATGGCACTCGGAAGGGAAGGGTGGAGGAGGAGAAACAAAAGACTGCTGTAACGCTGTAAAGTGATGGCTTACTGATGGGCATAAGTAATTCGTCTAACATTTCTGTAAACGCATCACTATTACCCCAAGCAATCTTGAGGGTGATGTGTTCTGATCCTTTGTGCTGGAACAGTACAGGTGTATGTGTACTTTGAAGGATTTGTCTCTCGGTCAGGACAAAGAAAAAAAAAAAAGGAGATAAGCCACGTTAAGAAACGTTCGTTGTGTAATGATGGATAAGTCGTGTTGTTCCCCGGGATTCGAGTCCCCGAGGGTACCAAACGTGTTCCCCGTTTCTCTTTGTGTGTAAATCTTGGGTACGTACGTCGTCTGTGTGTTTACTGTCCTCCAGTTTCCGTCACGTACGATAATCGAGATGGAAACTCTTTCGAAAACCCTCACGTTGATTCGTCATACCAGCAACCTGCTGCTCTCCACAATCAACCAACGGATTCGGCATATATGAAGGAGCAGACCCTCAGAGTCCCCAAGCTGGTTCGACAGTGACTGGGTTGAAACCCCTCCCGCCAGCCTCCCCAACTCGGCCGAAACCCTAAATTGGCTCAACACCGGGTGACTTAAGCCCCTAACTTTGACTCGGCAGTGGGCGAATGAGTTCCCTATCTTGATTCAACACTGGGAGACTGAATCCCCTGACTTCACTTCGCAGTGGGCCAAAACGACGCCTCTAACGTGGCATACCAAGTGGGGCCCCTAAGCTAACCACTGGTATAAAGATTAGCATCTGAGCATCATCGTGAACGAGCCAGGAGGGATGGGATGATGGGAGGTCATTGGGAGGTCACTCACATGCCTTTATCAACACTGAAGCAGGGACGCTCCCGCCCGAACTCTCCTTTCAGCGGGTGTGAGAGAAGAACTGGAAATCTAAATAATTCATCCTACGGTGGAAAAAAAAAAGGTGGGGAAAACGGGGTAAGGGTGGACAGTATGCTTCCCATGTTCTACGGAGGGAGGGGGGAAGGTAGGATAGATTAGCGTGGTCGCTACTTGTCCCGTATTCTTACACTTATGCACAAACATGGCCCCCCTCCCCCTCTAGATTGCCAAGACCCCCGCCCCCATCTTCTTTTTTAACCCCCCCCCCGCCTATTAGGGGGTGGGGGGTTGGGGTTGCCTGCATAAAATCCCCCAAGGATGTGACCAGTGAATTCGGTGATAAAATTTTAATTAGGAGACAAGCCGGATGTTGATGTCATCGGAGTGATGCTGAAATTCAATGAGACACAGGTTCGGTCGGCAGGTCAAACAGGAGACGAGAGGATGGAGGTTGTGGTTGTGAGTAGGTGGCAGGCTTAGGTGGGAGGAAAGGCCTAGGTTGAGGAGGAGTGGGAGACACAGGGGGAGTTGATGGGGGTTGATAGGGGAGGGGGTGATTAAAAGGGGTGGCAAACTAGGGAGGGAAATGGGGGAGAAAGAACAAAAAATTGATATGGTCGAGAGAGAGAGAGAGAGAGAGAGAGAGAGAGAGAGAGAGAGAGAGAGAGAGAGAGAGAGAGAGAGAGAGAGAGAGAGACGAGAGACGAGAAAAAGGAGGGAGGGGGATTAATGGGTAGGGGAAGCGGGTGGAGAGATAGATGGGGAGTTACAGTACTGTAAGGGGAGGGGGGGGAGGAGGAGGAAGTTCTACGAGAGTATCAGACACGAATCAGGGGAAGACGTAGGGGAAGGGCTCCTCCGGCGACCCGTCGAAGGTAGGGGAAGTGGAAGAAGGCGCAGGGACTGACTATCCACCCTCAGATCCACATAACAGATCGTTCGACAGCTTCAGATGCCCTAACACGGAGTCCCGCTCTCCACGGGGAGGCGCAGGTGGGAGGATGAGGGCGTGCCATCACCTCCAGGGGAAAGACTTAAGATCCCCGCAGTAAAGCGTGATGTCATAATCTGGGACAGTTGTGCGCCTGGGACGTAGGCGCTCGCTTCCCCCCCCCTCCCCCCCTCATCAGGCAGTGGGGGCAGGTGAGACAGGGCGGGGAGGGGTTGGGGAGGGGAACACGGACACCATCTCCCAATTAGCGCAGACTCCTGCGGTGACAGGAGGGTTACCGTGGCAAGTGCGGGTTATACGGGACGGGACGGAGGGACGGACGGATGGACAAACAGACAGAAAGACGGATAAAAGGACGCAAGTTAGAGAGAGAGAGAGAGAGAGAGAGAGAGAGAGAGAGAGAGAGAGAGAGAGAGAGAGAGAGACAGAGAGAGAGAGAGAGAGAGAGAACAGGCAGACAGAAGGGTGGGATAGACAGGCAGATGGAGCCAAAAGGGCCTGAGACGGACACAAACAGTAGAACTAAGACCGAGACAGACAGACAGGAGGGCTTGAAAAGAGGGAGAAGATACCAAGAGATATTGACGGAGAGACAGGTGAGGGTATTGTTGGAGATGGTGACGGTGGTTGGGTTTATGATTGATGGAGAGGAAAGGCGGTGTGGGTGAAGCAAACTTGATCAAACGGACAAGTACTGCGTCTTACTAGGCCAGAAGACCTCGGCGACTCGTCTCAAGAAGCCTTCGTACCTTTAACGAACCAGACCTCAGAGCCATTACCTACCTACGCACTAACATTACTACAGCCTTGCCTAAACGCCTTATCCATCTACGTGCTATCTTAAACATCCAGCCTTACCCTAGCCATCATTCCTTATCGACACATTAACCTCATCCTTACATATTTACCCTACCATTTTTCTTACTCTTGCACAACATACGTAGACCAACAGCTCAACCACTGTTCGCACGCCCTAAAATATCCATAGAGATCTTGACACCTCAAACGTCTAAGTCCTCACCAAACCTCATCCATCGACCTCTTGACAACGCTAACCTCGTAGAAACCAATCAGCATAGATCCTTGTACGTGTGTTGAATGACCATCTTTGGTTAAAACCTTAAAATTCGTGTAATTAGTCAAGTAATTAGCATATTAATATAATTAATTATAATTAATATTAAATATGTGGTTAAGCGCTTAATTTTACGTAATGCAATCTTTTGACTCGGTACACTTAATCACCATAGAGAATACCATTTATACCCAGATTTTCATTAAAATCTAAAGAAGTTGAAATTTGAGTAAGATATTATTTTGAAAAAATAGATTTTCCTGAAAATTTCAGCATAGATCCTTGTACGAGTGTTGAATGACAATCTTTGGTTAAAACCTTAAACTTCGTGTAAATAGTCGAGTAATTAGCATATCATAATTAATTATATTAAATATGTGGTTAAGCGCTTAATTTTACGAAATGCAGTCTTTTGACTCGGTACACTTAATCACCATAGAGAATACCACTTATACTCAGATTTTCATTAAAATCTGAATAACTTGAAAATTTGAGTAAAATGTTATCCAAGCCTATAGCCTCGGATTTTTCTTGATTTTTTTGAAAAAATAGATTTTCCTGAAATTTTCAGCATAGATGCTTTTACGCCTGTTGAATAAGAATCTGTGGTCAAAACCTTGAAATTTGTGTAATTGGTCGAGTAATTAGCATATTAATGTAATCATAATTAATATTAAGTATGTAATTAAGCGCTTGATTTTACGAAATGCAGTATTTTGACTCGATATCCTTAATCACCATATAGAATACCATATATTCCCAGAGTTTCATTAAAGTCTGAAGAACTTGAAAATCTGAGCAAAATATTATCCAAGGCCTTGGATTTTTCTTGATTTTTTTGAAAAAATAGATTTTCCTGAAAATTTCAGCATAGGTCCTTGTACGTGTGTTGAATGACAATCTTTGGTTAAAACCTTAAAATTCGTGTAATTAGTCGAGTAATTAGCATATTAATATAACTAATTATAATTAATATTGAATATGTGGTTAAGCACTTAATTTTACGAAATGGATAATATTTTGCTCAGATTTTCAAGTCTTCAGATTTTAATGAAAATCTGGTTATAAGTGGTATTCTCTATGGTGATTAAGTGTACCGAGTCAAAAGACTGCATTTCGTAAAATTTAACGCTTAACCACATACTTAATATTAATTATCATTAATTACATCAATATGCTAATTACTCGACTAATTACACGAATTTTAAGGTTTTAACCAAAGATTGCCATTCAACACACGTACAAGGATCTATGCTGAAATTTTCAGAAAAATCTATTTTTCAAAAAAATCAATAAAATCCAAGGCCTTGGATAATATTTTGCTCAGACTTTCAAGTTCTTCAGATTTTAATGAAACTGTGGGAATATGTGGTATTCTATATGGTGTTTAAGGATATCGAGTCAAAAGACTGCATTTCGTAAAATTAAGCGCTTAATTACATACTTAATATTAATCATAATTAAATCAATATGCTAATTACTCGACCAATTACACAAATTTCAAGGTTTTGACCACAGATTCTTTTTCAACAGCCGTAAAACATCTACGTTAAAATTTTCGGGAAAATCTATTTTTTCAAAAAAATCAAGAAAAATAATATTTTGCTCAGACTTTCAACTTCTTCAGATTTTAATGAAACTCTGGGATTATGTGGTATTCTATATGGTGATTAAGGATAACGAGTCAAAATACTGCATTTCGTAAAATCAAGCGCTTAATTACATACTTAATATTAATTATAATTACATTAATATGCTAATTACTCGACTAATTACACGAATTTTAAGATTTTGACCACAGATTCTTTTTCAACCTCCGTAAAAGCATCTATGCTGAAAGTTTCAGGAAAATCTATTTTTTCAAAAAAATCAAGAGAAATCCTGGGATAATATTTTGCTCAGATTTTCAAGTTCTTCAGCTTTTAATGAATTTCTGGGAATATGTGGTATTCTATATGGTGATTAAGGATTTCGAGTCAAAAGACTGCATTTCGTAAAATTAAGCGCTTAATTCCATACTTAATATCAATTATAGTTACATTAATATGCTAATTAATCGACTAATTACACGAATTTTAAGGTTTTAACCAAAGATGGTCATTCAACACACGTACAAGGATCTATGCTGAAATTTTCGAGAAAATCTATTTTTTCAAAAAAAATCAAGAAAAATCCAAGGATAATATTTTCCTCAGATTTTCAAGTTCTTCAGATTTTAATGAAACTGTGGGAATATGTGGTATTCTACTTGGTGATTAAGGATATCGAGTCAAAATACTGCATTTCGAAAAATCAAGCGCTTAATTACATAATATTAATTATAATTACATTAATATGCTAATTCCTCGACTAATTACACGAATTTTAAGGTTTTGACCACAGATTCTTTTTCAACAGCCGTAAAAGCATCTATGCTGAAAATTTCGGGAAAATCTATTCTTTTCAAAAAAATGAAGAAAAATCCTAGGCTATATAGCCTTGGATAATATTTTACTCAAATTTTCAACTTCTTCAGATTTTAATGAAAATCTGGGTGTAAGTGGTATTCTCTATGGTGATTAAATGTACCGAGTCAAAAGACTGCATTTCGTAAAATTAAGCGCTTAACCACATATTTAATATTAATAATAATCAATTATGATCCCTGGGGATAGGGGATTAAGAATGCTTCCCACGTATTCCCTGCGTGTCGTAGAAGGCGACTAAAAGGGGAGGGAGCGGGGGGCTGGAAATCCTCCCCTCTCGGTTTTTTTTTTCAATTTTCCAAAAGAAGGAACAGAGAATTGGGCCAGGTGAGGGTATTCCCTCAAAGGCCCAGTCCTCTGTTCTTAACGCTACCTCGCTAATGCGGGAAATGGCGAATAGTTTGAAAAAAAAAATAATCAATTATATTAATATGCTAATTAATCGACTAATTACAGGAATTTTCAGGCTTTAACCAAATATTGTCATTCAACACACGTACAAGGATCTATGCTGAAATTTTCAGGAAAATTATTTTTTCAAAAAAATCAAAGGAAATCCAGGGATAATATTTTACTCAAATTTTCAAGTTCTTCAGATTTTAATGAAAATCTGGGTATAAGTGGTATTCTCTATGGTGATTAAGTGTACCGAATTAAAAGACTGCATTTCGTAAAATTAAGCGCTTAACCACATATTTTAAATTAATTATAATCATTTATATTAATATGCTAATTACTCGACTAATTACACGAATTTTAAGGTTTTAACCAAAGATTGTCATTCAACACACGTATAAAGATCTATGCTGAAAATTTCAGGCAAACCTATTGTTTCAAAAAATCAAGAAAAATATTTTGCTCAGATTTTCAAGTTCTTCAGATTTTAATGAAACTGTGGGAATATGTGGTATTCTATATGGTGATTAAGGATATCGAGTCAAAAGACTGCATTTCGTAAAATGAAGCGCTTAATTACATACTTAATATTAATTATAATGACATTATGCTAATTACTCGACCAATTACACAAATTTCAAGGTTTTGACCACAGATTCTTATTCAGCAGGCGCAAAACCATCTATGCTGAAAATTTCAGGAAAATCTATTTTTTCAAAAAAACCAAGAAAAATCCTAGGATAATATTTTACTCAAATTTTCAAGTTCTTCAGATTTTAATGAAAATCTGTGTATAAAGTGGTATTCTCTATGGTGATTAAGTGTACCGAGTCAAAAGACTGCATTTCGTAAAATTAAGCGCTTAACCACGTATTTAATATTAATTATATTATATATATATATATATATATATATATATATATATATATATATATATATATATATATATATAATATTTTGCGCAGATTTTCAAGTTCTTCAGATTTTAATGAAACTGTGGGAATATGTGGTATTCTATATGGTGATTAAGGATATCGAGGCAAAATACTGCATTTCGTAAAATCAAGCGCTTAATTACATACTTATTAATTATGATTACATTAATATGCTAATTACTCGACTAATTACACGAATTTTAGGGTTTTCACCACAGATTCTTTTTCAACAGCCGTAAAAGTATCTATGCTGAAATTTTCGAGAAAATCTATTTTTTTAAAAAATCAAGAAAAATCCAAGGATAATATTTTACTTAAATTTTCAACTTCTTCAGATTTTAATGAAATCTGGGTATAAATGGTATTCTCTATGTTGATTAAGTGTAGCGAGTCAGAAGACTGCATTTCGTAAAATTAAGAGCTTAACCACATATTTAATATTAATCATAATTAACTACATTAATATGCAAATTACTCGACTAATTACACGAATTTTAAGATTTTAACCAAAGATTGTCATTCAACACACGTACAAAGATCTATGCTGAAATTTTCAGGAAAATCTATTTTATCAAAAAAATCAAGAAAAATCCAAGGATAATATCTTACTCAAATTTTCAACTTCTTCAGATTTTAATGAAAATCTGGGTATAAGTGGTATTCTCTATGGTGATTAAGTGTACCGAGTCAAAAGACTGCATTTCGTAAAATTAAGCGCTTAATCACACATTTAATACTAAGTATAATTAATTATATTAATATGCTAATTACTCGACTAATTACACGAATTTTAAGGTTTTGAGCACAGATTGTTTTTCAACAGCCGTTAAGGCATCTATGCTGAAATTTTCGGGAAAATCTATTTTTTCAAAAATATCAAGAAATGATAATTTTGCTAAGATTTTCAAGTTCTTCAGATTTTAATGAAACTCAGGGAATTTGTGGTATTCTATATGGTGATTAAGGATATCGAGTCAAAATACTGCATTTCGTAAAATCAAGCGCTTAATTCCATACTTTATATTAATTATAATTACATTAATATGCTAATTATTCGAATAATTACACGAATTTTAAGGTTTTCATCACAGATTCTTTTTCAACAGACGTAAAACCATCTATGTTGAAATTTTCAGGAAAATTTGTTTTCAAAAAAATCAAGAAAAATTACTCAAATTTTCAACTTCTTCAGATTTTAATGAAAATCTGGTTATAAGTGGTACCCTCTATGGTGATTAAGTATACCGAGTCAAAAGACTGCATTTCGGAAAATTAAGCGCTTAACCACATATTCAATATCAATTATAATTCATTATATTATGCTAATTACTCGACTAATTACACGAATTTTATGATTTTAACCAAAGATTGTCATTCAACACACGTACAAGGATGTATGCTGAAATTTTCGGGAAAATCTATTTTCTTTAAAAATTTTCAACTTCTTCAGATTTTAATGAAAATGTGGGTATAAGTAGTATTCTCTATGGTGATTAAGTGTACCGAGTCAAAAGACTGCATTTCATAAATTAAGCGCTTAACCACATATTTAATATTGATTATAATTAATAATATTAATATGCTAATTACTCGACTAATTACACGAATTTTAGGTTTGGAGCACAGATTCTTTTTTAACAGCCCTAAAAGCATCTATGCTGATATTTTCAGGAAAATCTATTTTTTCAAAAAATCAAGAAAAATCTTGGATAATATTTTTTTTCAAAAAAATCAAGAAAAATCCAAGGGTAATATATAATATATATAATATTTTGGATAATATTTTACTCAAATTTTCAACTTCTTCAGATTTTAATGAAAATGTGGGTATAAATGGTATCCTCTATGGTGATTAAGTGTACCGAGTCAAAAGACTGCATTTCGTAAAACTAAGCGCTTAACCACATATTTAATATTGATTATAACTAATTATATTAATATCCTAATTACTCGACTAATTACACGAATTTTAAGGTTTTAACCAAAGATTGTCATTCAACACACGTATAAGGATCTATGCTGAAATTTTCAGGAAAATCTATATTTTCAAAAAAATCAAGAAAAATCCTTGGATAATATTTTACTCAAATTTTCAACTTCTTCAGATTTTAATGAAAATGTGGGTGTAAGTGGTATTCTCTATGGTGATTAAGTGTACCGAGTCAAAAGACTGCATTTCATAAATTAAGCGCTTAACTACATATTTAATATTGATTATAATTAATTATATTAATATGCTAATTACTCGACTAATTACACGAATTTTAAGATTTTAACCAAAGATTGTCATTCAACACACGTATAAGGATCTATGCTGAAATTTTCAGGAAAATCTATTTTTTCAAAAAAATCAAGAAAAATCCTTGGATAATATTTTACTCAAATTTTCAACTTCTTCAGATTTTAATGAAAATGTGGGTATAAGTGGTATTCTCTATGGTGATTAAGTGTACCGAGTGAAAAGACTGCATTTCGTAAAATTAAGCGCTCAACCACGTATTTAATATTAATTATAATGAATTACATTAATATGCTAATTACTCGACTAATTACACGAATTTTAGGGTTTTAACCAAAGATTGTCATTCAACACACGTACAAGGATCTATGCTGAGATTTTCAGGAAAATCTATTTATTCAAAAAAATCAAGAAAATCCCAGGCTATAGCCTTGGATAATATTTTGCTCAGATTTTCAATTTGTTCAGATTTTAATGAAAAGGTGCGAATATTTGGTATTCTACATGGTGATTAAGGATATCGAGTCAAAAGACTGCATTTCGTAAAAACAAGCCCTTAATTCCATACTTAATATTAAGTATACTTATAATGATATGCTAATTACTCGACTAATTACACGAATTTTAGGGTTTTGACCACAGATACTTTTTCTTCAGACGCAAAAGTATCTATGGTAAAATTTTCAGGAAAATCTATTTTTTCAAAAAAATCAAGAAAAATCCAAGACTAGGATAATATTTTACTCAAATTTTCAACTTCTTCAAATTTTAATGAAAATTTGGGTATAAGTGGCATTCTCTATGGCCATTAAGTGGACCGATTCAAAAGACTGTATTTCGTAAAATCAAGCGCTTAACCACATATTTAATATTAATTATAATTAATTATATTAATATGCTAATTACTCCACTAATTACACGAATATTAAGGTTTAAAGCAAAGATTATCATTCAACAAACGTACAAGGATCTATGCTGAAATTTTCAAGAAAATCTATTTTTTCAAGAAAATCAAGAAAAATCCTAGGATAATATTTTACTCAAATTTTCAACTTCTTCAGATTTTAATGAAAATCTGGGTATAAGTGGTATTCTCTATGGTGATTAAGTGTGCCGAGTCAAAAGACTGCATTTCGTAAAATTAAGCGCTTAACCACATATTTAATATTAATTATAATGAATTACATTAATATGCTAATTACTCGACTAACTACACGAATTTTAAGATTTTAACCAAAGATTGTCATTCAACACACGTATAAGGATCTATGCTGAAATTTTCAGGAAAATCTATTTTTTCAAAAAATCAAGAAAAATCCAAATTTTCAACTTCTTCAGATTTTAATGAAAATGTGGGTATAAGTGTTATTCTCTATGGTGATTAAGTGTTTTGAGTCAAAAGACTGCATTTCATAAATTAAGCGCTTAACCACATAATTAATATTGATTATAATTAATTATATCAATATGCTAATTACTCGACTAATTATACGAATTTTAAGGTTTTGATCACAGATTGCTTATCAACAGCCGTTAAGGCATCTATGCTGAAATTATCGGGAAAATCTATTTTTTCAAAAAAATCAAGAAAAATCCAAGACTTGGATAATATTTTCCTCAGATTTTCAAGTTCTTCAGATTTTAATGAAACTTTGTGAATATGTGGTATTCTATATGGTGATTAAGGATGTCGAGTCAAAATACTACATTTCGTAAACCCAAGCGCTTAATTTAATACTTAATATGAATTATAATTACATTAATATGCTAATTACTCGACTAATTAAACGAATTTTAAGGTTTTGACCACAAACTCTTTTTCAACAGACGTAAAAGCATCTATGCTGAAATTTTCAGGAAAATCTATTTTTTCAAAAAAATCAAGAAAAATCCTAGGCTATAGCCTTGGATAATATTTTACTCAAACTTTCAACTTCTTCAGATTTTAATGAAAATCTGGGTATAAGTGGTATTCTCTATGGTGATTAAGTGTACCGAGTCAAAAGACTGCATTTCGTAAAATTAAGCGCTTAACCATATATTTAATATTAATTATAATTAATTATATTAATATGCTAATTACTCCACTAATTACACGAATTTTAAGGTTTAAAGCAAAGATTATCATTCAACACACGTATAAGGATCTATGCTGAAATTTTCAGGAAAATCTATTTTTTCAAAAAAATCAAGAAAAAAACCTAGGCTATACCCTTGGATAATATTTTGCTCAGATTTTCAACTTCTTCAGATTTTAATGAAAATCTGGGTATAAGTGGTATTCTCTATGGTGATTAAGTGTAACGAGTCAAAAGACTGCATTTCGTAAAATTAAGCGCTTAACCACATATTTAATATTGATTATAATTAATTATATTAAGATGCTAATTACTCGACTAATTACACGAATTTTAAGGTTTTGACCACAGATTGTTTATCAACAGCCGTTAAGGCATCTATGCTGAAATTGTCAGGAAAATCTATTTTTTCAAAAAAATCAAGAAAAATCCTAGGCTATAGCCTTGGATAATATTTTACTCAAATTTTCAACTTCTTCAGATTTTAATGAAAATCTGGGTATAAGTGGTATTCTCTATGGTGATTAAGTGTACCGAGTCAAAAGACTGCATTTCATAAATTAAGCGCTTAACCACATATTTAATATTGATTATAACTAATTATATTAATATGCTAATTACTCGACTAATTACACGAATTTTAGGGTTTTAACCAAAGATTGTCATTCAACACACGTACAAGGATCTATGCTGAAATTTTCAGGAAAATCTATTTTTTCAAAAAAATCAAGAAAAATCCAAGGCTATAGCCTTGGATAATATTTTCCTCAGATTTTCAAGTTCTTCAGATTTTAATGAAACTGTGGGAATATGTGGTATTCTATATGGTGATTAAGGATATCGAGTCAAAATACTGCATTTCGTAAAATTAAGCGCTTAATTACATACTTAATATTAATTATAATTACATTAATATACTAATTACTCGACTAATTACACAAATTTTAAGGTTTTCACCACAGATTCTTTTTCAACAGCCGTAAAGGTATCTATGCTGAAATTTTCGGGAAAATCTATTTTTTTAAAAAATTAAGAAAAATCCTAGCCTTGGATAATATTTTGCTCAGATTTTCAAGTTCTTCAGATTTTAATGAAACTGTGGGAATAAGTGGTATTCTATATGGTGATTAAGGATATCGAGTCAAAAGACTGCATTTCGTAAAATCAAGCGCTTTATTACATACTTAATATTAATCATAATTACATTAATATGCTAATTACTCGACCAATTACACAAATTTCAAGGTTTTGACCACAGATTCTTATTCAACAGGCGTAAAAGCATCTATGCTGAAATTTTCAGGAAAATCTATTTTTTCAAAAAATCAAGAAAAATCCAACTCAAAATTTCAAGTTCTTCAGATTTTAATGAAAATCTGGGTATAAGTGGCTATTCTCTATGGTGATTAAGTGTACCGAGTGAAAAGACTGCATTTCGTAAAATTAAGCGCTTAACCACATATTTAATATTAATTATAATTAAATATATTAATATGCTAATTACTCGAGTAATTACACGAATTTTAAGGTTTTAACCAAAGATTGCCATTCAACATACGTACAAGGATCTATGCTGAAATTTTCAGGAAAATCTATTTTTTCAAAAAAATCAACAAAAATCCAAGACTTGGATAATATTTTGCTCAGATTTTCAAGTTCTTCAGATTTTAATGAAACTCTGGGAATATGTGGTATTCTATATGGTGATTAAGGATATCGAGTCAAAAGACTGCATTCCGTAAAATTAAGCGCTTAATTACATACTTAATATTAATTATAATTACATTAATATGCTAATTACTCGACCAATTACACAAATTTGAACGTTTTGACCACAGATTCTTATTCAACAGGCGTAAAAGTATCTATGCTGAAAATTTCAGGAAAATGTATTTTTTCAAAAAGATCAAGAAAAATCCATAATATTTTACTCAAATTTTCAACTTCTTCAGATTTTAATGAAAATCTGGGTATAAGTGGCATTCTCTATGGTGATTAAGTGTACCGAGTCAAAAGACTGCATTTCGTAAAATTAAGCGCTTAACCACATATTTAATATTAATTATAATCAATTATATTAATATGCTAATTACTCGACTAATTACACAAATCTTAAGGTTTTAACCAAAGATTGCCATTCGACATACGTAAAAGCATCTATGCTGAAATTTTCCGGAAAATCAATTTTTCGAAAAAATCAAGAAAAATCCAAGGCTAAATTTAGCCTTGGATAATATTTTGCTCAGATTTTCAAGTTCTTCAGATTTTAATGAAACTGTGGGAGTATGTGGATTTTTCTTGATTTTTTTTGAAAAAAATAGATTTTCCTGAAAATTTCAGCATAGATCCTTGTACGTGTGTTGAATGACAATCTTTGGTTAAAACCTTTCTTGATTTTTTTGTAAAAATAGATTTTCCCGAAAATTTCAGCAGAGATGCTTTTACGCCTGTTGAAAAAGAATCTGTGGTCAAAACCTTAAGATTCGTGTAATTAGTCGAGTAATTAGCATATTAATGTAATTATAATTAATATTATGTAATTAAGCGCTTGATTTCCGAAAAAAAATATAAATAAATAAGCCAATCAACAACCCCTAAAGAAGCCATACTACTTTATCCTTATACATTTTTGTCGCGCTAACCCCAGTGCTTCACAAACGAGCGTCTCAAACCCCCTAAACCTCACACTGCTTTACCCATTACTTCTCGCCACGACCCGACCCAATCTCATCCCCTTAGACCCACCAACCTCACCACTGCCTCAGTCAAAAAAACCCACCACAACCTCAGAATTTCCTCCTCCGTCACGATCTCTCGACTCCACTGACCTCCCACGGCCAAACCCCACGACGCAACCCCGCCTTCCTTAACTCCTTCATCACACATCATGAACCTCTCCATCACATCCGAAATATCAACACTGAAGATACCCCATCCCCCTATATCTAGTCTGCCCCAACGAGGAGGGCACGTCCGGGTGTCTGCATAGCAAAACAAGCGCCAACACACGGGAGTCACATGATCTTACTGCCTACGGAGATGTTATGAGCGCCGCGCGCCCCGACGTAACCCCAAGGTCACCAGCAGTTAACGGTTGAAGATGACGAGATGGGGGTCCCCGTGCCGGATCCTGCTTCTGCTACATCACCGTCCTCCTGATACGAAAAATTGGTGTGTGTTGGGCGGAAGGGGGGAGAGAGATGGGTGGGTGTTGGGGGGAAGGGGGGAGAGAGATGGGTGGGTGTTGGGGGGAAGGGGGGGAGAGAGATGGGTGGGTGTTGGGGGGAAGGGGGGAGAGAGATGGGTGGGTGTTGGGAGGAAGGGGTGGGGTTCGGTGGAGAGGGGTTGTGTGATGTAACAACCTAAATGGATCGTTAGTTTGAGAAATGTGTTCAGCGAACGGATCGGGAGGGTTGGGGATGGTTGTGGTAGTGGCGGTTGTGATCGGATTGGAAGGGAAGGGAAGGGGGGGATGGTAATGGGGATGGTAAAACAATGGTGAGGCAGTAGGAGTAATCTACAGGAATATGTGCGTGTGTGCGTTAGTAGCTTGTGCGAAGTTTGGAGAGAGAGAGAGAGAGAGAGAGAGAGAGAGAGAGAGAGAGAGAGAGAGAGAGAGAGAGAGATTCTTGAGGCATACGAACCTTTAAAAAAAGGAAAAAAAAACCACTCACCACCTTTCCATCTCTCGTAACTGCAGTGAACAAAACAGGTCCTCATCAATTGAATCCCACATTTTCCCCTGAGTATAGCCTTAAGCTATAGTCCACCTCTGGTATAAAGTTACCAACACATCTGCTACGAGTCCTACTGAAAAAAACAAAAACAAACAAAAAAAAACAATCAGCTAAAAAAATATTCCAATGATGGTGTCAACCTGCGCTTGTTTTTAAACGTTAATGTTATGCACGTAGGGCAGTTAGCCAGTTAGTTCCCCCTGAAGCAAATAGAAAATAAAAAGCACTTTGTTGGATGAGGGATGACCCGAGTTTCAACACTGTTAGTTTCCTACAAGATGAACAGTTATACACAAAGCCTCACAGCACCTGACCGACTACGCGTTCATCTTTGTTCTACTCGTGCGCGGGTTGGATATCCATACATACATACATACATACATACACACACACACACACACACATATATATATATATATATATATATATATATATATATTTGTTGAATGCAATTGTACAAAGCTCCCTTGTGAATGCAGACTGAATGCACATCACAAGCAAATGCTACTTGTAATGCATATGGCTCGCTGGCGCATACAAACATAAGGAGAACATGTTCGTCAGCGTGCACTAAGCCAATGGCACGGTGGACGCTTGGCGGAGGCTTGAGTACTTGCAATTCGCCCGTCGGTTCGGAGGACGCTGGGCTGTCACGCTTACTCGCACAGGTCGATTATATCTGTCACACAACTTGCACGGGTCGAGTGTTTGTTCGTCACACCATTCGCATGGGGGTCGAGTGAATGGTGGCGCTCCAGGCAGAGGTTGAGTGTCTGTCGCGCTACTTTCAGAGGTCGATTGATCGTAGCGCTACTCTCGCCGCCCCCCGGCGACGTGGTGGACGCCCCCTAACTCAAGCGTGAAATGAACATTTAAGTTTACGTGGCATACCGGTGGAATGCCTGATTCACCCCTCGTCAAACGGTGGAATGAGAGAGAGCCTTCGACGCACTCCAGTCACCAACGGCGACCAACACACACACACACACACACACACACACACACATTCGTTCGTCACCTCTCCTCGTGGAGAGACCCAGGGTTAGAGGACCTCCGAACCCATCGCGAGGTATACGTTAAAGTAAGGTTGAAAGGTTGATAGCCACCGGGCAATGCTGTTGAAGCTCCTCGTCAGAAGGACGAAAGGAATGCGTGTTCAAGACGAGTCAATCCCCCAAATGCGGTCATTACATACTAATCAGCAGGGCCCTAGGGAGAACACGAGCGGGCCCGGGCCAGTACGCGAGCGGCCGCGAGCCCGGGCCGAGTGCTGCGTGCTTTGAAAAACAAAGATACACACGTGATCGGGCATGTTACCTTTACAGAACGCACGGCCTGTGGGCTCCGCTGATCCTCGATGAGCCTCCTTGCACGGATGCACAGTCTCCTTCTGCAACTCCCAGAGCAGTCAGCAGAACCCCTCATCCGTCAGGTGAGGTGCGGAGAAGAGTCAGCGGGGTCCCT
The DNA here is from genome assembly GCF_036320965.1 of Panulirus ornatus. Taxonomy (NCBI): domain Eukaryota; kingdom Metazoa; phylum Arthropoda; class Malacostraca; order Decapoda; family Palinuridae; genus Panulirus; species Panulirus ornatus. The sequence goes on along the minus strand of NC_092237.1, from coordinate 57,600,189 downwards.
GCTATGACAGCCCAACCACAGCAGTTACTGGCAGGCGGGAACAGGGCAGTTATCATAGTCCTGCTATTCACGGAAGGCCCACAGTGATCTGGAAAGTCCCTGATGTACATTCAACACAAAATCCAGGCATAGTCAGAAGAGTCCAAGCGATAAGCCAGCAGAGAGTCCTCGCGTTATCACATGTAACACCTCGAGACGCTAACGTACGACTGAACATGAACCCCGGAGTCTTGGACTCACTCGGTCGGTGAGCGAAGCTGCTTCTGAAGCGTGTGTCGCTCGGTGTTCAAACCACTAAGGGACGGCACATTTCTGAGGCATTTAACGGCGGGACCCCGCATAACCTTGGCCTCGGTTCACTCCCTTTGCGAACAGCTTCGAAACGATCCGACACTTCAGCTCGCCATCTGGTGAGTGGTCTGCGGCTTCATGAGCGAACGACTCTCAAAACAACAGTTATTCACGTAAGTATGAATCTGAAGTTATTTACGCCCGACATTATCTGTTTCTAGTCATCTACGCAGAATAATATAACAAAGTAAGTGAATCTATAACTCAGAACTGGACCACACTGTCATCTCCCGCCACTTCCATCTTTTCATTCTTCCTTCAGCCACGCCTCCCTCACATCTAGTCTCCGTGTGCCAGCACAGTGAGGAGAGACATAAGTACTAGGTTCGCCGTTGTGTGTAACAACATGCATCTCATAACGGGATTACCAACACCACGATGCAAGCATCGAATCAGTCCCGACTATTGCACCTCAAACGTCGAGCTCTGAGGTGGCCTTTCTACTTAACATCTGTCATAATCAATGTCATTAAAACTGACAACATCAAGGGACGTGACCTTAAACGGGGGCAATCGAGGAGGACGACCGACTGACTCGGTGGGAGCCGTAGGGCGAGGGTGTGGTGGCCCCTCGGAGCCCAGACCTGAACCAATGACATAGGGGTCGGGCGGCTCGGCGGAGAAGGCGCGGTAGAACTATGCCTCATGGCCGCCCGGCGATGCCTTAATCCTCGCTGGTGTTTCCTGTTTAACTTAAAAGACCCCGAGGTTTGTCAGGTCTGCCGATCTCTAGTTACGAAATTCCCTACCAGGGTTCTGAACCCGATGGTACGATCCTTGAATGCCCTTCTCTGGGCATGATAACCGTGGCCTTTTTTGACCTGACACCCCTTCCCGTCGCGCTCGGGTGTCGTAAAGTCGTGCCCAGGTGTCGTAACGTCGTGCTCAAGGGCTTAAGACCGCCTGAAGGTCGAGGTGCTGGCATTTAAGTTCTTTGCAAGACCTTCGTAACACTACCGGGAACTTCACGAGGTGACGACACATCATCTCCTAATTAAGTGATCTCTGTGCATGCGGGTGAGTGGGAGGAGGGAGGGGGGGGCGGGAGGGACCGGTCCTGCGCGGAGACAGGTGTCCCTAATGAGCTTTGCGACCTGCCGTCCTCTCCGTGCCGTGACCGGTCACAGAGGCTGGGCTCTTACGACCATGTCACCGGACGAGTCTGTGGTTAGAGAGGGTGGACATTTCTAGCCTTAATGATACTCGGGCTCCCGAAAGAAGACATTGTCAGAAGTCTGGTTGTGTGTGTGTGTGTGTTTGTGTGTGTGTGTGTGTGTGTGTGTGTGTGTGTGTGTGTGTGTGTGTGTGTGTTCTAGGGCTGGCCTGCACAGGAGCCTGTGAGAACACAAGTCGGGGTCAGCAGCGAAAATGCTGGCTTCCGCACGCGTCAAAACCCCCAAAAGCCATTCGGCATAAACATACGCGCACACGCACTGTGCCCGTGCACGCACGCGCGTGGGTGGCGAAGGCGTGCAACACTTTCATCGTCTTGGGGGCGCGGGCGGGGGCGGGGGGAGATATTCCTCAAGTACCTGTTTACTTTCCGTCATCAAACGGCCACGGAAGCTGGTCAGGATCATTACTGGAGCCAGCAGAAACGTCCTCACCACCGTCATCAGTGTATACAGTAGAGAAAATGGAGGGAGGCGGCGTGGTACCATAATACTTACCTGGACTGCCAGTAGTATGACGCACTCCTGGGCGTCTGTGTCCAGACATACCCGTCCAATTCCCCCTCTTAAGCAACCACCACCGGGCTATATTTCCCTCCCCCGCTTGTATCTATCATTCTGCGTTTGGCTTGCTGCCTGTGCAATGGCAAGTTACTTAAAGTCTTTTTTATGCCATGTTGTACTTCGACGTCTCCGTAACTGTCTTGTCATAATGCCTGTCATCTTCTGCCCCCGTCCCAGATCCTCTCTCTCTCTCTCTCTCTCTCTCTCTCTCTCTCTCTCTCTCTCTTCTCTCTCTCTCTCTCTCTCTCTCTCTCTCTCTCTCTTGCCTCTACCACGCAATACCTGTTGGCTCTTCACTTACCCGTCTCCTTATAGGCTCGTATCGTGTATCATGTCATAAGCCTCTTTTTTTTTCTCTCTCTCTCTCTATTGCCTACCACGCCATATTTTCATACACATTTTTTACTCATAAGTCGTGTTATGTTTGTCTGTCTCTTGCATGTTCCTATGATTCTGTCGTGGTATTATTTTTTTTTCCCCTAGCATCTTTCATGTTCATTCTGTTGGGGTCTTCGGGATCTCTCGTGTCTCTATCATGAGTCTTTCGAGCCACATGCACGCGTGGTCCTTGCATCTGGCTAGACGACTAGTCAACAGACCCTGGCTAGAGTCAGGCCGGCAGGTGCGGCTCAAAGTTTCCGACCAGTTCGGTATCTTTAATACCCCTAACACACCTGCAATACAAATATTTCCTTAATAAAACGAAAAAAAAAAACATAATTATGGTTTTCAGTTCGTGTTTTCTTATACAGTTAATCCACTTTAGTTATAATGTATGAATTATAAGTATTAAGTACTTAAATGAATAAGTAACTTGGCGGAAATTACTTAAAACAACGTCTCCGTGTGGACGACAAGGGGCACCGAAGGGTCTCCCCTACTTATGCAGGCACCGTTTTCTGTGGACCCCGCTACCCCGGACTAATGATTCGTCGACGCATCGCCAGGCGATTCGGCTTCGTCAATCGGTGGGAGTGGGCTTGTGATTCCTCCACGCCTCGTCATGTGATTCGGATTCGCTACCAAGGGACTACTGAAGCATCGTCCAACCTTCACCGAACGATGCCGATTCGATATTCTGGACCACTGATTCGCCGACGCTTTGATAACTGATTTGGGCAAGCGACTCAGGGTTAAAAGATTCGTCGAAGCCTCGCCAAACCAAGTGATTCAGGTCCATCGCCAGTGACTCCTAGAACCACTTCTGGAACGAGCCAGCTTACCACTACATTGTATCACCAATTCCAAGACCATTAAACAATAACAATGTGATGAATAATAAGAGATCACGTGGGGGGGGGGTGAATATGGTTATTCTGGAAACTTCCGTGGCGAGGCGAGCTGTTTCTCCTAGTGTGATGTAAATATCGTACGTCCTTAATCAAAGGAAACTTATTATTCTGTCTACCACAGAAGCCACAGTGTTTGCCCACCCTAGGAAAAATGATGGTCAGTTAGTCTACCCTTAATAAAAAGAATATATATTTACCTTTGTCCACACTTGGAAAGGAAAGTAAGTAATTGTCAACACTTAAGAAAATAGAGGCAGTGTAGTGTCCACCCTTGGAAATAAGTAGTTTGTCCTCCCTTCGAAAAAAAAAAGTCTATGTTAGTCCATCCTTCGAAAAAAAAAAGTCTATGTTAGTCCATCCTTCGAAAAAAAAAAGTCTATGTTAGTCCATCCTTAGAAAAAAAAAGTATGTTAGTCCATCCTTCGAAAAAAAAAAGTCTATGTTAGTCCATCCTTAGAAAAAAAAAAAGTCTATGTTAGTCCATCCTTAGAAAAAAAAAAGTCTATGTTAGTCCATCCTTAGAAAAAAAAAAAGTCACTACGTTTGTCCTCCAACCTTGGTGAGAATGTCAATACATTTGGTTCGCTCGTGGGGGAAAAATATATATATATAGTATGTTTGCCCATCCTAGTAAAAAAAAAAAAAAGGGTTGGCAATTTATTCTTCCCTTGAGGGAAAAAAAAAGGCCACTACCTTAGCACACCCTTAGGGAAGGGGTGAAAAAAAAATTTAAACCCTCCTCCAACCCTGGAAAAAAAAAATGTAATATAATCATACAGGTCTATGTTTTGTACGAAACTAAGGAAGAAAAGACATGGCTATGGCTCTATGGTCCTTCCATGAGACGTACTGAACAGTAAAAATCTCAGCTCCCTCATAAGACTAACCCATGAGCCTCACATGAGACTAATCTATAAGTCTCTCATAAGACTAACCTATGCTATGAGTCTCCCATGACATTAATCTGTACCAGAAGCTCATCATGAGCCAGCCTCCTATGAGACTGATCCATAAGACAACCCTATGTTATGAGCCTCTCACGAGACTGTGTCATAAGACAACCCTATGTTATGAGCCTCTCACGAGACTGTGTCACAAGACAACCCTATGTTATGAGCCTCTCACGAGACTGTGTCATAAGACAACCCTATGTTATGAGCCTCTCACGAGACTGTGTCACAAGACAACCCTATGTTATGAGCCTCTCACGAGACTGAACTATGTTATAAGACTACCCTATGTTATGAACCTCTCACGAGACTATGTCATAAGACTATCCTATGTTATGAGCCTCCAGAAAGGCTATGTTATACGACTACATATCATGAGCCTACCATGAGACTATGTTATGTTATGAGCCTCTCATGACATCACCCAGTCGTCCCTCATAAGACTAACCCCACGTCCTGTAAGCCTCCCGTGAGACTGTGCTATGTTATGAGCTTCTCATGAAACTAAAAGTATGTTATAAACCCCACATAAGGCTAACATCCTAAGCCCTCATGAATCATGGCTACATGTCAGACCCCGAGACTTCTTCAAAACACAATATATCTCGGTAATCACATTTTGCCACGTCTCAAACCGGTTTTGCAAACGCTTTTATCAAACTATTCCAAAAAAAAAGGAGAGAGGGAGGGAGGGAGGTAGAATTTCATGTGTTTGGAACATATTTTCAAGAGCCATTACAATATTAGAAAGATCACCGTGTGACACCAATTTCCTCATTTAAAACGTGAATCTCAAAACGTCAATTTACCAGAAACAAAACTGTACAAAGTGGAGCGAAGCTCGCTCTTACAGACATTAACATATACGCACGTACATAAAATGAGAGCACTCTATAACCATTCCTCCGGTTGTGACAAGAGGGGCATATGAAAATCAAAAGACATGTGATTTCGAGTCCATGTACCAACGCATCTTAACCCCCAAACCCTCCCTAGTAACTCTGAAAAAAGAAATAAATAATAAAGCATGAGTCGAAGCCCAAGCCGCCGTCATGCAATGCGTTCGAACACGACGGTTTCGATTGCGTGCTCGCCCAGCGAATTCTGGGCCTGGGCGCCAAAAGAATTGGCAAATAAGTGTCCCAACGGTGAATTTCTTGACCTACCCCACAACATTCTCCAGAGGAACAGACAGGGTTATTCATATCATAAAAAAAAAAAAAAAATAGATAAAATACCTTCGTCAAAATAGTGGGTGGGAGTGTATTTAACATGACAGATCACCAGCCAGTTCTCCAAACCCGGAGTTGGAGCGGACGGTCGAGAAAAAGATAAATCTTTTGCCAGCTTATATTTCTGTGGGGATTCACAAGCTCGCCGGCACAGTGTACAGGGGAGCATGAAATTCACTGAGCTGTTTAAAGGCCCCAGAGCAAAGCGAAACATTTCGAGAAAACTATGGAGTATGACCCTCGGTGTCGTTTCTTTAAATGAAATCGAACGAATGAACAACAAAAACAAACAAATGTTGTAACAAATTCAAACGTTTTCTCAGCGGGGTCTCCGTCCTCGCGCCGTCCCTGCTCGTAGGCAAACCTTCTTCACCTCATACAGAGCTATTCACGAAGATCCGTGAGATACCAGTTGTACTCGGGGAGGAAGGGGGGAGGGAGGGAGGGAAAGGGGGGGAGGGGTAACGAGGAGGAGGAGGAGGAGGAGGCATACGACCTAGCTGCACAGGGAGGGAAAGCGTATGACCCCCCAGCTTGTGCATGGGGAGGAGAGGGTGGAGTGGAAGAGGGAGGGCGTAACTATCCCCAGCTTTCCATGGGGAGGGGAGAGAGGCTAAGAGGGGGGGGGGATGATATCATCTTAACATATAGCACTATTTACATTAATTATCCACGTCATGTAAAAGGAACTTTGATTTTGTTGTCTTTTCTTCTTATGTTAAAACCTACTTCATACGACGTATTTATATATTTTCATGCTATTCGGCATTTCCCGCCTCAGCGAGGTAGCGTTAAGAATAGAGGGCTGGGCCTCTGAGGGAATATCCTCACCCGGCCCCCTTCTCTGTTCCTTCCTTTGGAAAAAAAAAAAGAAAAGATAGATAGATAGATAGATAGATAGATAGATAGATAGATAGATAGCTAGATAAAGATAGATAGATAGACAAATAGATAGATAGATAGTTAGATAGATAGATAGATAACTAGATAGGTATATAGATAGATAGACAAATAGATAAACATAAACGTATCCACCTTTTCTCCCGAATTTACAAGAGGATTCTGAGGAGGGTCTTAACGCTGGAGCACTGCACCACTGCCTGGCGATCCCCAGGTCCTTCGGGTATAAGCATGTGGCTGCCTCCTATACCCTACGAGAGAGGAGCGTCCTTGGCTCCACTGGGGCGCCCCCCTGATCCCTGGGGTTGCAAGAAGGTCCTGATGGGTGAAGCGCTTTATGATTCTTGCTTTAATGCCTTAGTAAGATTCTTTTCAAAGTGGGTGATCAAAAACAGCTTGGTGAGCCACAGTGTGCCTCGCGGAAAGCACTTCTGTTCATCGTCAGAATTCTCAGACTCGTATACGATGGGCACACGCGACCACCCCCACAGACACTCCCAGCCGACCCACACTCTCGCTACATATCTAAGAAACCGTCGCTAGTGGGTGTGGGAGAGAGGGGAAAAAATGGGACAGGGAGGAGGGGAGGCAGAGAAGATTCCCCTCACTAACCTCCAGAGACAAACCAACCCCGACCCAAAAAAAAAAAAAAAACCAGGGAACCCCCAAGCCAAACCCACACCTTGAACCCCGCGTATCAAGATCATCATCTCTCTGGGCATGACAGGGCTGTGGAGAGAGAGAGAGAGAGAGAGAGAGAGAGAGAGAGAGAGAGAGAGAGAGAGAGAGAGAGAGAGAGAGAGAGAGAGAGAGAGGCGACGGTGCGGGTTGTTCGCTCATCATTAGTACCTGTGGATGCCAGAGGTGAGGGAGCCGCGGGTGGTGTTGTTGGCCTCCTTTCCCCCCCAACTCATCACCTCCCGCGGGAGCATGACCTGGCCGCCACCACAAATCCCAAGGTCTAGGGCGGGCGGGGGGGAAGGGGGAGTGCTGCTGCTGGCAGCAGGGCGGGCGGGCGGGCGGGCGGGCGGGCGGGAGGGAGTGTGTGTGTCTTGCTCCGATGATGAACGCGAGGTCATTACCAGAGCCTGGCATTTTTGTCCGGCATGGTCTTGGGGGCTGCAACCCTCCCCCGACATTTCCACTCCTGTTGACTAATATACCCCATCCCCCTTTCTTTTTTTTTTTCCCATCGCTACCCATCAACCCCCCAAACCCACCCTCTCCTCTTCTTTTTTTTTTTTCCCTAGGTTTAAAATTCCTCATAATGGCTAACTAACTAACACCTTGTGTATCCATTTACCTGTCGATCACAGGAGAAGAACCGATTATTATCATTTGAGCCAAAGACAATTACGTATCCTACAGCTATATCACAGTATAATAGAGAGCCTGCATTATAAATATATATATATATATATATATATATATATATATATATATATATATATATATATATATATATATATATATATATATATATCACGTCCTTTGATATCCCATATCTTCAATTTTCAGTTACTTCCAGCGGTCGGTTGCAACAAAAATACTGTCTGTGATATTGGCAAAAACCTAGCTGTTCGAATGGCTGGTAGATATGGTAGTTCGTGAGGCTCGTACACTTTCTTGCCGGTAAGGTTCGTAAACCTGGTCGTCCGTGGTACACTTGGCAGTTAATAAGGTTGGTAAGCCCGGTCATTCGTGAGGGAGGGTAGACCTAGTCATTCGTAAGACTGGCGTGCCCGTGGCGTTCGTCAAGGTTGGCACGCCCGGCTGCTCGTGTGGCCGGTTCGACCAGCTGCTCGTGAGGCAGGTTCGACCAGGTGCTCGTGCTGTTGGCATGCCCGGCTGCTCGTGAGGCAGGTTCGACCTACCGTTGGTACGCCTGGCTGCTCGTTACGTCGGTTGGGCCCCGGCTTCCAAAAACCCGCGGGAGGCTGCGAAGGAATGTCAACAAAACTCACAGGTTGAGGCTGACGAGTTTGACAGGTATTAATGATGTGAATTACCAGGTGAGGCTGATGCAGGGTCATGAGCTCTGCCTCTGAGAAGGAGAGGGAGGAAAGTGAGGAGGAGGAGGAGGAGGAGGTCGGTGAGGGGGGCCCCCGTTGCTGAGCCTACAGCAGATGCTTCCCCCAAGAGTAGAAGGCAGAGACGAGCAGCCGCGGACGAAGACTCGACAAGCCCCGACGGCAGAAGCTGGCAGGAAGAGCAAAAAGATTTTGACGCGCCATTGTCCAGGTACCCGAGAATACAAGAAACTCAGATGTGATAATATATATATATATATATATATATATATATATATATATATATATATATATATATATATATATATATATACGTGGTATTTGCTGTGTTTGACGTGTGATCGCAGCTTCGGTCTGGTGAGACCAAACGCCCAAGATGAATCGGTGAACTTACTTGCTACTGTAAGCCAGGTACCCAAACTTATCCATCATCCCCTTGAAATGGGAAGGACGAACAGCTGCGTTTGACCGTGGACCGACTGCCGCGGCCAGGATTCGAAACTGATGGGGTGGTGGGGTGGGTCCCCCGTGAATGCGTCACGGTAAGCAACGCTACCCGGTGCACCACGGAGGTCCGAAACACACACACACACAGAGAGAGAGAGAGAGAGAGAGAGAGAGAGAGAGAGAGAGAGAGAGAGAGAGAGAGAGAGAGAGAGAGAGAGAGAGAGAGAGAGAATTTCGATCGGACATCGTCCGGTTCTCGTTTCTAGTCGCTGAAAATCACACGTCTCTTTACCAGAGATACGTCTGAAAATGCATCAATATGAGAAAGATGAAGATACGACAATAAAAAAAAAAGGCAGGGAGGGTGGCATATAATACCATACGCTGAGGGCCATCCCTGACACCGAGAGTGGAGAAATCATGTCACTACTGTAAGGTGACACATTCTCCACAGCGAGGTCAACAAGGGCCACCGCGATGCCTCCTCCGAAGAAAATGATAGGCCGGAATTCTTGCCAGCCTTCAAGATGACACTCTTCACAAAGCTCCAATTCTCTCTCTCTCTCTCTCTCTCTCTCTCTCTCTCTCTCTCTCTCTCTCTCTCTCTCTCTCTCTCTCTCCATCTCCAGATACTGGTGTACACGTTACCGCTACTGCCTCGCGAGCCAGGCCGTGGAGAGAAGTCGCCTAGCTGGTGAGAAAACATGGGAAAAGCCGTCATCCAGCGCTAGTCCGCACCGACTCTCAAACTCCCACAGCTACTGGGAAATGACTGAAGTCTATCTTCCAGACTGCTGGTGGAAGAAACGTATCATAAATTCCACTCGGAGAATCCAGGAATCCCTGAAACCTCACCTTACACAGGAAAAAAAGAAATCCATCCTTCGTGGCAAAACACACACTGAAAACTTTGTACAATTACCGACACAAAGGAAAAAAAAAATCATAACTATAATGAAACAGAAAACTATGTTTATATCCGTGACTTTAGAACTGCTGAACTCAATACCCGCAAGCGTAAGCAACGTCACGTACCGTCCTGCGCGAGAGAGAAATTCAGGAACACACCAGACCAACATCTGACCAACTGTGCCTGGCCAACCGTGCTGCCATGCGCGCCGCGGCCTCAAACAACCAGATGACTCCCCCCACTTGAGCAACAGAGGAAGTCTGTTCTTCAGAACGAACTGCGGGGTGGGGGGTGGGGGTGGTTAGAGCTAAGCCTAGAAATAAGAGGTGGAGAAGAAGGAGAGATCCACAGGGGGGTCTGCGTTAGGCCAACCCTGAGCGGAATCAGCAATCCCTGAGGAAATGAGGTAGGTAGGTAGGTAGGATAACACTGCTAAGCTTATTAGGTACTGGCAGTAGGCCTGTCTCGTAGCTGAGGCTGGCTAAGCTTAAGCGGCATGATCGGTGCGGTAACTGGTAGGCTAAAAAAGGCTTAAGCTGGCAGACTCTGCCGTGCTACAAGCCGGTAGGCCTGTTTGACTAGTGGGGAAGGCCCGTCGCCCCGACCTGGCAGGCAGACCCGGCACACTAAGCTGGCAGACGTGCCACACTGACTTGCTCGACCTATCACACTAAATTGAGAGACCTGTCACACTAGACCTATCGCACTAAGCTGACGGACCTGTCACGCACTAAGCTGGTTAGCCTTTCACACTAAGTACAGCAAGCCTGACACACTAGGCTGGGGAAAAAAAAAAACTCTCAAAGCTGAGGTGAAGGCCCGCCGGCCTCAGCTTGGCGGATCTTAAAGCTGATATGGCCGTCAGACAAAGACGGCAGCAGGCAGATCTGTCGGCCGAAATTGACAGTCCCTGTCAACATGGGGGGGGGGGGGGATGTACGTCGAAGACAGGCTCAGACCTGCGACAGGATAATACCAGACAGGCCTGTCCCAGAATTGGCAGTCCTAAATACATACATACATACATACATACATACATACATACATACATACATACATACACAACTAAAAAAAACCATGCAGGCACGCTGTCAAAAGAAAAAAAAATAGAAATGACAGACCTGAATTGACTCCAGGTGTAAATGAGGCCATAACTTCCACGATAATGAAGGAAAAGAAAAGAAAAAGAAGAGATAACCACCACCTTGAAGCAACACTGTACCTTGAGTCCCACAGCGGATTGTTTACATCAGGTTAAAGGGATATGATTACGACAGACGAAAAAAAAAAAAAGGAAGACGAAATCTCTGTCCACATCCTGCATCAAGACTCCCACTTTGAACACAGGGCTGGCGAGCTTGAGCTGGCGGCCAGCGTACCCAGAACAGCTGGCGGAAACAAATTACCATAACCCATTCACGTGAGCACCTCCCGCGCCCGCCTTTCCCTGGTATAATTGTCGCTACAAAGTCCGCGTGTGCCAAATTTCAGGTCTCTGGTATCGACAGGCAAGATGGGGGGGAGAAGGACGGGTGCGAAGGGGCACCAGAGAGAGAGAGAGAGAGAGAGAGAGAGAGAGAGAGAGAGAGAGAGAGAGAGAGAGAGAGAGAGAGAGAGGCGGGGGTGGAGGGAGGGACACTAATGGAGTAGGGGCAGCATTTGGGGGAGGGGAGGGAAGGGAGGGGTGACGAGGCACTCCCAGCTTCAAGAGGGAGTTTGGACGGGGGTCTGAGGTAGGTGGTGCGGGAAGGACCTCCGAGAAACGGTCCACCAGATGCTCTTCCTTATCTCGTTTCGGACCCCCAGATGACATGTCAGGGCGATCATTACCCGAGGGTCCCTGAAGAAAAAGACCATACCCCAAGAGAATATATATATACATATATCCACTTATTCACGGCCGTCCCACCTTACCCAGCTGCGCCACATTCCGTGGTGGACGGCCCGAACCGAGCGGATGGGTGACGAGGCATCGGATTCTCTCCAGTCTCGGATCGAATCCCAGCTCGGAGGGAGCTCATCGGAACTTCATACGACAGACCCAACTGATGAAGAAAAAGTAAAGAAAAAGAAAAGAAAAAAAAAAGGAGAGATAACCACCTTGAAGCAACACTGTATCTTGAGTACCACAGCGGATTGTTTACATCAAGTTAAAGGGATATGATTAAGACAGACGAAAAAAAAGAAAAGAAGTCTCTGTCCAAGATCCTGCTACAAGACCTCCACTTTGAACACAGTCTTACCAAGTTATAGCCACAACAGAGATTCGTCAATCATTTCCAACAGGTTCTTGAAGCTTTGAGAACTCGTCCTACGAGACTTCGAGACCCTAATTTCTCATAGTTATACTGAGACGCTCGAGGAGTCGAGAGTGTCATTTCAAGACGATGGTCGAGTCAATCTTCGACATTCCTTGGCTCCCTCCTTACCATCCTCCGCAGTCGGCTTAGGTCATCCAGTTACATGGGGCGTAGGTCTCCAAGGTCAACTTTCAAGACCTGACATAGGTGGTTTTTGATTTAAAAAAAAAAAAAATCTTCACTTTAAAAGCCAAGTGTTTCGAACATACCATTCTTAATACTGACGCATATATATATATATATATATATATATATATATATATATATATATATATATATATATATATATATATATATAAATATTTTTACTATACTTAGTCGCTGTCTTCCGCGTTAGCGTGGTAGCGCAAAGAAACAGACCAAAGAATGGCCCAAACCACCCACATACACATGCATATACATAAACGCCCACACACGCACATATACATACCTATACATTTCAACGCATACATACATATACATACACAGACGTACACATATATACACATGAACATATTCATACTTGCTGCCTTCATCCATTCCGTCGCCACCCCGCCACACATGAAACAGCCCCCCTCCCCCTGCGCAACTTCCACTGCAGTTGAAAACACTGAGTATAGGTGGAGCATCATCACCTCCGCTCCCACGCACAACACCCGACAGACGCTGGCCAGAGAGAGACATCCTTCCCTTAAAATACTCGTCCACGAACTTTCTGCCCAACATTTCCACTGCCTTAAGGAACTCCCCCAACGACCCACTGATTGGAAATATCTGGTTTCTCCATCCAGATCTCGAACTTAACACCACACACACACACACACACACACACACACACACACACACACACACACACACACACACAACATGGATAAAACTGTTGACGTAGTCGAGGGGAAAAAGAGAAAACGAACTCAGACCAATAACAGACTGCCAGACATGCCCGAACGCACTCTGCATGTTTGTTGCGAGTGTGTGTTGAAGTGCGTGCATGCGTCTCGAATGTACATGTACATGCATGAACAGGGGGGACCCCCGGAAGTCAGTGAGAGAGAGAGAGAGAGAGAGAGAGAGAGAGAGAGAGAGAGAGAGAGAGAGAGAGAGAGAGAGAGAGAGAGAGAGAGAGAGAGAGAGAGAGAGAGAGATCCCCTTGAAACCTTCATGCAAGTTCTAAAACCCTTTTGGCACTGGGTCACTGGGGATACATATATGCTCGCCACGCGAGACGTGTTCAGCTTACTTGGGGAATGCGTGACCACCACAAGTGCGCATGACATACGCATGGCAACGGGGAATGCACGACACAGGCAAGCCCGACACGTGCCACCATGCCGCACGGTGACTGACCCCCACGTCTTTACGACGAAACTGAGGATCTCAGCAGATCACATGAACCCCCTCCATGACCCTAGGCCTGTCCTTGGACCCTTGAAAGGCGTGCCTTGAAGAACTGCTGAAGCAAGGGAGCAAGGGAGGGTATAGCAAGCTGAGGGAGGAGAGCTGGAAGAACAAGGGAGGGAAGGGAGGGAAGGGGAGGGTGGGAGTTGAGCTGAGAATATAGGGAGGAGGGGAGGACAGGTGAGTAATGAGGAGAAATGGGGTTGTCAAGAGAACTGAGGACAAGGAGAAAGGGGAAGAACAGAGGAAATAGATGAGGTGGTATGAACCTACGAGTCTATGGGAATGAGCATAGCTGAGGTAACAGGATGGGTAATGGAAAGGGGGGACTGAAGAAACAGGGATGGGTAAGAGTAGGGTGAGGTAAGGACACAAGGGACGAGTAAGAAAGTGGAGCTGAGGAAACAAGGCGAGAAAATGAGCTCAGGAAGCTGGGCAGAATATGGGACAATGAGGCTAACCGAAGAAGGACTGGAAGGCTTCAAGACGTGAGACCTGAAGACACACACACACACACACACACAAATCCAAACCCACAAGTCCTAATCTGCCACAAAATTCCACCTAACCAACAGACGCAAGGGACACACCGCAACCCTACTGTAGGAATTCAACCGTAAGAACCAACCCACCATTTCCGTTGCTGTGTCCTATGCACACCTCACTAGAATGCCTTGGAGACCGGCCAAAATGTGTAGGTGAGCTGTACTGTGCGCTATGGAGGGCGTTCGGTAACTCACATTCTAATGCAAAGTGTTCGCTGGTGGAGCCCTTCGACATCCAAGCAACAGAGAAGCGACGGCCGCCCAGTCTGTGCTCAATATTGCCGTAACATGGAGAACGTGTGAACAGTGTGTGAGTCATTAATACATACATATGTGTAGATACCCATTCAGGATACACACACACACACACACACACACACACACACACACACACACACACACACAGGATAACAGTGACTGACCGCCATGGTCCAGACCACAACATGTCTCTTGCCCTCATTCAATCTTGAGCGACCCAGCGTGGTGACCTTGACCTGTGACCTTTTGGCCTCGGAAGTGTCCCGCAAGCGACGCTGTATAATGACGCCGGGTTCACCCTGCTCAAGCCCCGGGCCCAGGTGGACGCCGAGCAAACGCTGAAGTTCCGGCGACCTGTGTACGCTGACACACCCGACAGGAAGAACAGAGACCAAACGCGACACAAACCCAGACCCTCTCAAAAAAAATGTTGGTCCGCCCGATGGAGGAATGTGGGTGTGGCTACAGGTGATGGGCGGGGCGTGGAAAGCCACATCGCCACTAGGGGGCCAATGAGCGTCCAGGATTGCAAGGGTGTGGCTGGAAGGCACGGTTTAAACACCCGGAAATATTCAAGATTTTCAGTCCTCTCTTTTCCTCTTTACTCACTAACGACTTGATTCGATTAAGACAGGGACGGGACGGGAGCGGGAATGGGGGAATACGTACCCAAAACAAACCCAACTCTGGGTCGGAAGCATTACATCATTTTATGCTACGCCTGACGGAGGAGCCCCAGTTTGACGACCGACACCTTGATGTACACAGTAAAGGTACTCTCTCTCTCTCTCTCTCTCTCTCTCTCTCTCTCTCTCTCTCTCTCTCTCTCTCTCTCTCTCTCTCTCCCGACATCCGCTCAGCCCAGCCAGCCGGGCCATGTTGACAGCTGCAAATGGCAAAACATGCGTAAACAAGTCATGCGCTCCTGGGTGGTACCCGGGGATAGGGAGAGGAGGAGGAGGAGGAGAGGGAAAGGAGAGAGGTGAGGAGGAGGGGGAGAACAAAGACAAGAACCCCTCCCTCCGCTAACACAGTCATGCTCCCTCCCCAGAATGCCATGAGAGGGACATTTATGTAATACAGTGTATTTCATGCAGCAGACTGTCTGTCATGCCCTGTCTCGTCGTGTGACATCCAAGTTTCGCCCTTGGCTATCGCCGCTGTCATTATTGGGCTGATGGGGGGGGGGGGTCTGGACGTCATCGCACCCCCCCCCCTCCACCCTTCCCCAACTCCCTCCCCCAACCAGACCCAGTGCGCGAGGGATTGGGGAGGGAGTGAGTGGGGGGGGGAGGGAAGGTGTCTGTTGTTTAACTCCAACAAATAAAAAATCCACCCAAATCTTGGGGGGGGGGGGGGTTAGAAGGCACGGACGAGAGGGGAGGTGTAGTAAGTGACCCACCTAGACCTGAGAGAGAGAGAGAGAGAGAGAGAGAGAGAGAGAGAGAGAGAGAGAGAGAGAGAGAGAGAGAGAGAGAGAGAGAGAGAGAGAGAGAGATGGCTGGTAATCGAGTGAGTCATCGCAGGACTCGCCTTTTACGAGATTTTTCGAGAATTAATTCCCAGGGCGGTGGCGGCCCAGCTCGGCACTCATGCCAGTCATAACACAATTTGTTTCGGGGGTTAGCAAACACACCAACAGTCCCCAGGCGGACCCAAGGTTAGGAGACGGGGCAACGCGAGTGCAAGACACCCTCTCTTCCCCCCGTATCATACACGCACACACACACACACACACACACACACACACACACACACACACACACACACATACACACGAGACTGTCATGGACTGCCGACGCTGGGCATTTTCTCCCATTATCGAAAAAAAAAAAGGAAACCCTCCATCAAGAACATATCACATTCCGTGGGTCACAGATCCGACAGGAGAAACACGAGATGCGGCAGGAGACATTAAGAGGGAAAAATTCATATACAAAAATTAAAAAAAAAAAAAAAAAAAAACAAGCGCGCTACACTGACGCGGTGCATTTACAATATTTTTGTAAATTTCGAACTCAAGCGGTAAATAGTTTTCTTTTTTCTTCTTTTGACACATCTCGCCAGGTGTGTGGCGAGGGGATGCCACACCTGCGTGATACGACAGACCCGTATAAAACACGCTGCCGTGGACCAGCTGTGCCGCAGATGGCTGCCGCGCCCACTGCACGGAGAGAGAGAGAGAGAGAGAGAGAGAGAGAGAGAGAGAGAGAGAGAGAGAGAGAGAGAGAGAGAGAGAGAGAGAGAGCTAAACACTCGGGTCTACGATGCGCGGGGTACAGCCATGAACTGGTAGGTTGATACAGAGGTGGTTCAGGAGGAGGTTTTGAAGGACGCCAGACGCAGCATCGTCTTCCGAGCTACCACCGTTCTAGGCCTCTGTGCGCCGAGCGTTTCTTATATCTTTTTGTTTTTTTTTGTATGTCTTAGTCTACGGGTCGTACACGTCGGTCTTCGTGGGATTATGCTACCTTGAGGAGGAGGAGGAAGAGGAGAGATGAACGTTGAGGAAGAAGAAGAAGAAGAAGAAGAAGAAGAAGAAGAAGAAGAAGAAGAAGAAGAAGAGGAGGAGGAGGAGGAGGAGGAGGAGGAGGAGGAGGAGAGGAAGAAGAAGAAGAAGAAGAAGAAGAAGAAAAAGAAGAAGAAGAAGAAGAAGAGAAGGAGAAGGAGAAGGAGGAAGAGGAAGAGGAGAAGGAAGAAGAGGAGGAGGAGGAAGAGGAGGAGGAAGAGAAAGGAACCTTGAACTGAGTAACTTTTGAGACCTCTCCGTTCCCCTCACAACGGTACGCAACAGTACCTGAGTCACTATTCCATTCTCCCTCGCAACGGTACACAACAGATGAGTTTTCGTTGTTAATTGTTCCTATATCTCTGTTGATCTTCCGTCTACCAGACCTGTCTCTACTGCTGCCATTAAGCTGTCTCTCCGATCTCTATATCATGACCTCGACTGACCTCATCAATAACGGGGAACTCGCTCTTACCGTTACTACCCTCCCTAGCGATGTCACGCAACTCCGTGACACCATGTTCACCCTCCCAGTCACTGTTACCACCCTCTCTTTCACCGTTACAACCCTCTGTCACGATGACCACCCTCCCTGTCACCGTTACCACCCTCCCTGTCACCGTTACCACTGCCACTGTTACCACCCTCCCTGTCACCGTTACCACTGCCACTGTTACCACCCTTCCTGGGACCTAGGCGTATCCCCCGTCCTGTTGATTGGTCGTGTTGTGTGGGACGGCAGTCGGGTGGCGAGCGTGTGATGGCCACAGCCAGGCTGATCAGGCACACGTAGCAAATATTTACCCCAGGATGTTCCTGACCTTGTCAACGGATTCATTCACAGTGTTTATTGTTCCCAGTGGGTAATGAGCTGACCAGTCTCGATCCCACTTTGACATGACCACTAGGAAACTCGACTTATTTCTGCTCATACTAAGCGTAATTTTCGATATGGAACTTTCACTTATGTTAACCTCACTTTTCAACATGAAAAATTTCACTTATTCTGTCTATAGAAAGACAAGTGTACACACACCATAGGTCGGATTCGAACCCCACCTAGGATGAGGTTAGGGCGAGACACAAAACACAAGCTCACTAGTGTCTTTATCAATCTTAACATCCATACAACCGAGGTAGCCAGGGTTCGAAACCAGCCAGTGTTGTGTGTGTGTGTGTGTGTGTGTGTGTGTGTGTGTGTGTGTGTGTGTGTGTGTGTATTATTAACTCATCCTCCGTACGACACCCTCATTGGTTCACCTTGTTACATATCTTATTCTACACTTATACCACACTCACTCTTTCCCAAACAGCGACCTGATACCCGGAACCCTTCACTTTACACTGTGTCATCTTGCACTGGTGGTTTACCCCCACGTCCCCCAGTCAAGGATAAAGAATCCATCTTGTGAGGAACCTGTGAACCAGGGGCATCGACACCTCCCCATTGTGACACAGTGCCTCTCCCGACTCCCACACCATTAGAATCTAGAGGCTGTCAGCTCATTCATCGACATGGCCATCCATGGCGGCTCTTACTTCCTTCGCCCGCCTTGAGAGACGGGGTCGACACACCAAGCACGAGCAGTATACGCGGGGGTACGCTCTGTCTCTGTGTCACACGGGACTGGCCTATATCGCACGGTACGAACACTCGTCTACGAGTCTAGTCTGCACTAAAGCTGAGTCTGGCACTTCCATACGGCGCTAAATTCACGCACTCGACCGATTCCTCCCCAGTGTCGTACTCCACCCGCCCCTAATCCTTCGTAGTGCACTAGCCTACATACTGGTAATTGTTTGTTTGTCTATCTTCGGTTGCCTCACTTTATTTCCTTCTTTTCCTTCGTTCGTTCGTGTGTGTGTGTGTGTGTGTGTGTGTGTGTGTGTGTGTGTGTGTGTGTGTTGGCAACGGGTGTCTGGTGTATAACCGCCACTCCTTTTCCTGTTGTCTGGCGTTGTCAAGGCTTTTCTGTTTATTACTTTGCTCTCTCTCTCTCTCTCTCTCTCTCTCTCTCTCTCTCTCTCTCTCTCTGCCACCATTGCCTCGTTCGTCACCACCATCGTTACCACCATCTGTGACACCGTTACCACCACCAACAACTGACATCCCTGACACCTTCAGCGTCCCCCCCCCCTCTCTCCTTCCCCCTCTTGAACACGAGATACCAACCATCTCCGCCTCAGCCACCCCTGCCACCCCTCTGACACCGTTACCAACAGGCCAGACAGAACTGGCGGCCTCTGTGACACCGTTTCACTATTTTCTGACACCGTGCCAACCATGGTGCCATCGCTGCCAAACCTTCTCTTTTCCCGACTACATCCTTCCAGGTTCGCTTAATTATAAATTTCTACTTTACTACACTACACGCAATAACACCTAAGCAGCTATTTCTGTGTACTCGTCTATTCAAACACCTTCTAAGTACCTACGTCTGTAAATCCTTGTATGTACCTACGTCTGTATGCCCGTCTATTTAGATAACTTCTAAGCACCTACGACTACACATCCCTCTGTGTAGGTACCTTATAAAGTACCTATGTCTGTCCATCTGTCTGTCAAAACGTTCCCTTCTCAATTAAACCTGAAACGGGACGAAGCTCACTGGGATCGGGCTCTTCCTCTCCGTAGAGTTTCGCTCTGGGCGAGCTTTAAAGGGAGACTTTCTCCTTCGAGCGGTGTTGCTCTTGGTTCTCAAATTTGTTTTTGTCATTTTTATTTGTATGATCAACAAACAGAAACGACGAAGTAAAGTTGTCCTTGTGCGCAAACAGGCATGTGTACATGCAAAGACCTTGGGGTCTGTGTGGTCTGTGTATCTATGTAACTCTCTCTCTCTCTCTCTCTCTCTCTCTCTCTCTCTCTCTCTCTCTCTCTCTCTCTCTCTCTCTCGGTAGTAGGCGGTAGGGAGCCACCGACCAGGGGAGGCATGCCACCAGCATCGCCCGCCTGGGTAGTATAGTGAGGTAGTACGGCAGCACTTCAGTGGCTGTTAAGTGTCGCTCCTTCTACCCAGGGAGTTCTCTCTCTCTCTCTCTCTCTCTCTCTCTCTCTCTCTCTCTCTCTCTCTCTCTCTCTCTCTCTCTCTCTCTCTTCTTTTCCTTCTGCCTCACCCACACGTTGGCTTCTGCCTCACCCACCTCCCCCCCCCACACACACACGAATAATCTCCCAATCTCACACGTCAAAACTCTGGTAACACGTAATTCGTGCGACACGTTCTTCGTAACTGTACGTTTTTCGTGGTGGGGAGTCGCTTCTCACACTATAACCCTGCCCTCTCCAGCAAACATCGCTTCGTAAGTACCGGTGCGTGCGTAAGTACGCTCGTCTACGCACTAAAAGCACATGTGCCGTCATAACGACAACAAACGAGGAGAAAAAAAATAATGACGGGACTTTGGACGAAAACATAAACGAAACCGGACACAAATACGTGGCGAATTTAAAAAAGAAAAGAAAAAATAACAAAACAGATAACACGTAATAATAGAAAATAACAGAGAACACGTAATAATATCAGAAAATAACAGATAACACGTAATAATATAAGGAAATAACAGATAACACGTAATAATACCAGGAAATAACAGATAACACGTAATAACATCAGTAAATAAGATAACACGTAATAACACCAGGAAATAACAGATAACACGTAATAACACCAGGAAATAACAGATAACACGTAATACGCACAAAAGCGGTCGGGCAAGACCTAACAAGCACAACCGTAGAGATCATAATCCCTCACCCGATTCTCGAAGCTGTCTGTCGGTACGTGTGGAGTCCACACAAGCTAATGAATTATGAGGTGTTGTCACACACACACACACACACACACACACACACACACACACACACACACACACACACACACAGGGAGGGGGGGGTGACAATTACCTCATTGACCCGTGTATGATCACACATGGCACAAGATCACACAAGTCAATAACACAGGAAGAAGAAAAAGGTGTTTGAAAATACATCTAAGACTACATATATATATATATATATATATATATATATATATATATATATATATATATATATACATATACACAAGTTACCACACATACAGTCACACAAAACAAAGGCTCCACACACACACACACACACACACACACACACACATTCACACACACACATTCACACACACACACATACGGTGTTGTATGGGTATATGGGAGAGGGGGGGGGGGGAGGGTAGAACCTCAAGGGCCACCCTCTCGAGTGCGAGGTGAGAGAACACAGTTTCGAGGTAGTGTTAACAGGAGCAAGTTGCCTGGCGGTGGCGGCGGTCGAGGAAGTGAAGTCAAGTGCGACTCGGGTGGAGGGGGGGAAACAAATACAGAGCCGGCAACACCGATCCCCAGCCCCGCCCCTCAGACACCACTGCGCAGTTCCAGTGTGTGTGTGTGTGTGTGTGTGTGTGTGTGTGTGTGTAAAGATGAGGTATGGGTGGTGAGGCGTGGTATGGGGGGAGAGAGAGAGAGAGACAGATGGGGGCAGCATGAGTGAGGCAGGAAGGTATATGGAGGGCAGGCTGGTAGGGTAGGAAGGTTATGGGGGACAGGCAAG
>NC_092237.1:57568707-57573707 GCF_036320965.1 Panulirus ornatus | reverse complement strand
GAAAGTGAAGATGATAAGATAAAGGAGGAATGAAAGTGGTGAATGACTGGTGGGCGAGAGAAAGAATAAGAGGAGAGAGAAAGATGAAACTCCACAGTTGGCCACTGTCAATGGGAGACGGGCTCTGACCTGACCCTTAAGGGTTAGGTCAGCGGTCAGGTCGTCAATGACAAGGGTCGTACCGTCGTGCTTAAGGGTCGTGTGGTCGTGCTAAAAAGAAAATGGAGACGGAGGGGAAAGCACTCTTCCGTATGGGGTTGAAGGAGGTCTTGATGGGGTAAAAGGATGGGACTTTGGGAGTGATGGTGGAGGGGGAGACAACTCGTCTGAGGGTGGGGGGAGGGGGAGGACTTGGGGAGTGGAACAACACTCCATCACTGTAAGGGTAAAGAACATCCAATTTCTACAGAGACGAGAGAGAGAGAGAGAGAGAGAGAGAGAGAGAGAGAGAGAGAGAGAGAGAGAGAGAGAGAGAGAGAGAGAGAGAGAGTGTTACTATGGGGAGGTAATACAAGGAGAGGGAGGGGAAGAGCCATATATAACTGTAGTAATATATCATACAAGCTGAGGTGGGGGACGACACATGGCCAGGCAAGCCCAAACTCACCCACCCCTCCACCTCCCAAACTCCCACTCCAACCCTCTCCCAAACTCCTACTCCAGAGCTTTCCCACAGCAACATTACCCTCCTGAACTCCCACTCCAACCCATTCCCACGTAACACCTTCCCTCTCACTCCAGCTCTCTCCTTGGCAACCCACTTTAACCTGCCCCCTAAAGCAAACTTTCCCATTCCACTTCAACCCTCCCTCTAGCAACCATACCTTCTAACAACCTCCTCCTCCCACTTCCAACCTTTTCCATACAAACCCCACCCATCCTCCATTCTAACCCTCTCCTTAGAAACATTCCCCTACCCCATCCCACCTCATAACCCTGCCAACCCATCTCTCCCACTTTAGTCCTTTCTCTGGCAACACTGACGTCCCCCCACCGCAATTCTGACCCCCCTTCCTAACATTTCTCCCCTCCACCACCCCTATTCCAATACTTCAACCACCTCCCTAGAAACCCTCCCCTCTCCTACCACATTAGAAGCTTCGCCCTTACAACTCTCCCTTCCTAAACCCAGCTAAATCTCTCTCCCTAAAATCCCTCCCCTCCTAGACCAAATACACCCTCCTCTTCATAACAACTCTCCCCTCTCTAATCCCACTATAACCCTCTTCATATCAACCCCCTCCCCAACCTCACTAGAAACCACTTCCTGGCAACCTTCCCCTCCCTAACCCCACTATTACCCCTGTCCATGGCAACCCATCCCTCCCCAACCCCACTACAACCCATCCTCTAGCAAACCCTCTCCTTCCGAACACTCTCAGTCGAACCCCATCACACCCAAGCACCTCCACTCGATCTCTCCCCTCCAAATACCCATTACCCTTGACCCTTAGAATAATACCCTGAAAAACGGAAGGTACAAGACTAACCCTTTACAAATCCCTGGTCAGGGCCTTAGGCACAACACGTTGTTCAGTTCTGCTCACCCAGGCTGACCGAAGACGAAGGAGAGACGAGAAAGAATACAAGAAAGACCAACAAAACCAATTCCGTTGCTCTCGGAAATAGACCCAGTGGAAACAAGAGAGCCCTGGCGGTCCAACATCATCCCCTATCTCAAAATGCAAAGATTTTCGGAGAAGGGTCGAACCAAGAGCCTTTTACATTGCTATACAACATGAACAACTATAGAAATAATCCAACAACGACAAATAACGGCTTGACATTAAGGAGAAGGAGAGATAACACAGACGCGTGGATACATTTTCTTTCTCTCTTTTTTCTAAAGGTTGGAATAAGAGAGCAATGGTATAAACAACCCCACCAACCAAATGTTGCCAAGCCAAGGCCATCAACACCTCTGTATCAAAGCTTGACAAATATTCTTATGTGATTTGACTAATTCTTGGACAAATACCCAGTCATACGATTAACTTTTGGACAAATAGTCTAATGTAATTTGACTAATTCTGGGACAAATACTTTAATGTAAAATGATTAATGCTTGGAGAAATACTTTCATGCAATTTGAGTCATTCTTGGACAAATACATCAATGTAATTTAATTAATTCTTGGACAAATACTTTAATGATGTCAAAATATTAGTGAAAGAAATACGAAAGGAAATCATTAATGCATTGAGTCAATGCAAGTTTTAACATATAATCAAACCCTTTCCTTTCTGGTCTGGATTTTGGGCCTCCTCTCCGCATTTAGTCATGTTTTCACTTCAAACTTTCCCATGAAATTTCCATGTTAGTATACTCTCTTTCCATTCTGTATGGTGCTCCTTCTTAGTTATCTTCCTGTCGGTTGGGTTGAGCCGGAGGGAGAGGCGGGGTGGCGCCTTCTGATGGACTCTCCTGTCTCCAGTAGATTAAGAACTTTGGATACGATCATTGTCCTCAAGCAGACAACCTCGTCATGGACCATCAAGTCTCCCGCTATCGGTCCTTCCCTTGTAACTCTATAATTAGCAGTCCTTCCCTCCTAACACTCCGCCCCTCCGAGCCTCCCATCCCAACACTTTCCCTGGCAACGCTCCCCAGCCGCTCCCTCCCACAAACACTCCCTCCCAACCAGCACCCTCCGCCCCCAAGCCTCTCCCTTTTCCACAGCACCCATTCAAATTCTTTCCCTTTCCCATTACCCAGCTTCAACCCTTTCCCTTTCCCATAACCCCAGCCCTAGCCCAATCCAAAGCACCTCTTTCTTTCCCACAATTCCAATCCGCCTAGAAACCCAACTTTCCCCAATCCCTACCCTAACACCCTCCCTATCAACCCTTCCCTCCCTAGCCTCTACTCCAAACCTCTCCCTGGCAAATCTTCCCTCCCTAGTCCCCACTCTAACCCTCCCCCAACCCCAACCCTCTCCCTAGCAACCACACCCTCCCTAACCCCCACCCTAACCCACTCCCTAGCAACTCTCCCCTTCCCCCAACTCATCACCGTAGCAACTCTCTCCCCTTCCCGGGTAACACTTCTCCCCTCTCATCTCCCTCACGCCCCCCACCATCTCCACTCCACTCATCTCCCCCCTCCCCTCCCCGGCCCTACCACACAACCCATTAGATACAACCCGGGCAAAAACAACAGCGCTAACACAGACATATGAATGGCATCGCCAGGATACACTCTGAGGCCACGACCCTGACGAGGAGGAGAGACGCTTTTAAAAAGCCATGACCGGCGATGCTCGGGGGGGGGGAAGGGGGAAAGGGGGGTGAAGGGGAAGGAGAGAGAGAGAGAGAGAGAGAGAGAGAGAGAGAGAGAGAGAGAGAGAGAGAGAGAGAGAGAGGCAGGCTACTGTCCTCCACCTCCTCCCCTCTGTTTGGGAGGAAGAGGAGGAGGAGGAGGAAGGGGGAAAGCAGAAACAGGACATGGAACAGAGTTGAAGTACACATCTAGGGACATGAGCCTTTTGTTAGAGACGAGGAAAGTGGTGTGTTTCTGAGAGGAGGAGAATACGTGGAAGGAGAGCGTGCTGGGTGAGAGTTGTAGGGTGGGGAGAGGGGTGGAAGAATAGGCGGATGAGCTGAGAAAGAAGAGGAAGAAGAAGAATGAGACTGGGTAAGGGGGATACGATATGCTGGGGAGGAGTTGGAGGATAGGTTGAAAATGGTAGCAAAGTGTCAAAGCTCCCTTGGAGAAGGAGGAGGAGGAGGAGGAGGTGGGAGAGAGGGGGAGGTAGGGTGGTGTGGGGGCGTGGGGTGTGGGTGGGGAAGGAGGGAGGGGGAGAGAGGGAAGCCGCCAAGGTCGCTAGATTGACCAGCTGAATCACCGCGCGGGGTGCCAGAGGCTCGATAACACCAGATAAACACGCCTGGTCGTTGAACCCCAACGGCCGCTGGCAATTTCCCCCCACAGGACGAAGACGGCCATCACTACGTACCGACACTGGGAATCATAATTACTATAATCAAACCAAGCCCACGCTACCGTTAGAGATATACTCCTGGTCCGGATGGTTTAAGCTACGACAAGTTTTAAAATAATATACACCAGTATCACCAAGAACTCTAGTTTTCATTTAACAGTACAACGGCAAGGGGAGGATATGTCGTTGACCTTTTAACACTCATGCTACACAGAGATTTGGACAAGTTGAAATACATAATTCGCGTGAAGACAGAGGCCGGCCGTCGGCCATCGAGTGACAGCCTTGTTCATCCTTGGTTAAAAATCCTACGGGCAGGCGTCACCTTGATATTGTAAACAAGTTTTCGTTGCGGTAAACAGTTGAGGGTTTGACTTATCGAAAGTTTTAAAGCCAGTAAACAACAAGGGGCTATGATCACCATAGAAACATTGTCAACAACGGTAAAAAAAAATATATTATCGTAGCTCTTTCTTTCTAGTGGTATTGTTTATTCCTACGTCTGGACACGTTTGCACTGCCGGCATGCGCCCCTCACACGTCGTACAGTAGGTTTGTTGGGGATTAAGTTTATATATAGATCATGTATATTACGTAAATATCAATAATTGTACATAAATCTAAATAATGAGGCAATTCAACCTTAGGAGCATAAAGTGGTGCATGAAAATTATCAAGAAATAATGTCCAAACACGGAAATACAAATAAGACTTACTGTCATCATTATACCAAAAATAGTAAGAATTAAATTACGAGAAACACTACATATATATATATATATATATATATATATATATATATATATATATATATATATATATATATATATATATATATATATCACGATTCTTGTACGTTATTAGGTAACAAATAATAAACTATGGTATATTTCCAATTTCTATACAGTTCAGGTAACTGGGTAATTATGTAAAGTAATAACAGATGCATGAACTGAGAGGATAGAAATCGATAAGGGCGAGTAAACAAGAACAAAATAAGAAAACAAAAAAAAAACTTCAACTCGTAGCACCAGCAACTTGAGACCAGCCAAGCCTAGCT
>NC_092237.1:57543707-57566207 GCF_036320965.1 Panulirus ornatus | reverse complement strand
TATACCCGCAGGACATCCCACCAGTAATCTTTCCAGCTCTCTCGAAAGGGACCTTCATGTACTCCAGACACGAAAATGGCCTCAGGCTGCCCCAGCGTATGACTCAATTTGAATAAGAAATGTTTACCCTGTGTGATATATAGATGCCACGATAACCCTTACTCCATCCCTCCCTCCCGGCAGGCGGCAGGCAGCCTCTCTCTCTCTCTCTCTCTGTCTCTGTCTCTCTCTCTCTCTCTCTCTCTCTCTCTCTCTCTCTCTCTCTCTCTCTCTCTCTCTCTCTCCCCAAAAGCAGAGAGGGACGTATCCTGATATCAACGAGGGGGTGGAGGGTGGATCTCATTCTACACTCTTTTTAACCCCTCTGGTTTCCGAGTCGGGGCTCTGCCTAAGCCATCAAGCAAGCGTGCGTTTACGCCTGGCTGCTTCTTTCAAGGACCGAGCACGAATCACTGGGGGAAATATCTCTGGTGATGAACAAGGCAGATCTTCTGCTCCTGGCTACCCTGATAACATTGTGTGTGTGTGTGTGTGTGTGTGTGTGTGTGTGTGTGTGTGTGATTATTATTTGTGTGTTACGG
Source organism: Panulirus ornatus (assembly GCF_036320965.1). Taxonomy (NCBI): domain Eukaryota; kingdom Metazoa; phylum Arthropoda; class Malacostraca; order Decapoda; family Palinuridae; genus Panulirus; species Panulirus ornatus. Next base: position 57,565,626 of record NC_092237.1, on the reverse strand, counting down.
AGTGAGTTTTTTTTTGAACTCTCGTGTTGCCTCGTCTCTTAAATGTGTTTTTATGTACCGTGTTTTCCATTTTTTTAAATACGCGTGTGTGTGTGTGTGTGTGTGTGTGTGTGTGCGTGTGTGACTACCATTTGTGTGCTAAGGAATGAGAGCTTACACTCGTGTTGCCCCCGTCTCCTAACCTTGTATATGATGAACCATGTCTTTACTCCTGTGTATGTACACACACACACACACACACACACACACACACACACACACACGTATATTAAAAAAATGGAAAACACGGTACATATAAACACATTTAAGAGACGAGACAACACGAGTGTTCCAAAAAAACTCACTCCGTAACACACAAATAATAACCACACACACACACACGCACACACACACACGCACACACCTTTCCTGAAATTTCTGCCAATAATAGAAAAGAAAAAGCGAAACCCATCTCGTTTAAAAACCATTAACAGATAAGACACACTAGGAGTATAAAATGCCTCCCATGACTCCGTCACGTCTATTTCATTTTGTCTTCTACAACTGATACCAGTTAACACTACGCCAAAAAGAAACACGTCGGAGGGGGAAAGAGGTGCAATTCTACACACATAATATGCCCACGTAATGATACAGCTCCCAGTCAGCCTGACAGTAAATACATGTGATGACTGCAATAAGCAATCGTCATTCGGCGCCAAAAAAGAAAAAAAAAACACCTAATCATCTATTCACTGTATTCTCTTGACAATACTACTGTAACGACCACCCCTAGTTAGGTGACAGTTAGAAATATAATAATATGATGATGGCAATAAGCAATCAAGGCTCTGTCCGAAACCCAACAATCATTATCCATGTCACTCTATTGCCCAGACAACACGTTCCGTCTCCAGTGTGTCTCATTTGTTTCGACTCCAGTGTGTCTCGTTTGTTTCGACTCCAGTGTGCCTCATTTGTTTCGACTTCTGTGTGCCTCATATGTTTCGACTCCAGTGCGTCTCATTTGTTTCGACTCCAGTGTGCCTCATTTGTTTCGACTTCAGTGTGCCATACATTTCGACTCCTATGTGCCACACGTTTCCACTCCAGTGACCCTGAATGTGAAAAATGGAAACCCCCAAAACAAAAATAGATTCACGGTAAAAACAGAAAATAACACGTGATTAACTAAAATCTTCAGGAGAGAGAGAGAGAGAGAGAGAGAGAGAGAGAGAGAGAGAGAGAGAGAGAGAGAGAGAGAGAGAGAGAGAGAGAGAAGAGATGTGACACACTTGCTGTTTCGACAGATCAATACGTCTAATTCGGGTTGTAAAACACCTGAACACGGCACACCAGGACGACACGCGAACGTGTGTTTTTTTTTTTCTCTCTCGCAAAAATTATTTAATTGTACACGACGTCGGGATGTGGGCCTCGTGCACCCACGTGCACACAAAATGTTGACTTTCCATTACAATGGCACGCAAGACCTCTTGTTCCTGGTTCTTCTTGGAAGGAGGTGTGTGTGTGTGTGTGTGTGTGTGTGTGTGTGTGTGTGTGTGTGTGTGTGTGTCTTAATCCCTTAAACACGAGGGTTCAACCCTCTAGGAAGACGATGATGCAACCCTTGATCACGACTGTATGACACACCTTGGGTACTGATGGCCCGGGATTCTTTGACCAGATCCATTACGGGTCAGGTCGTAGGTCACTGGCTGTCAAGCCCATGGGTCGTGCCGTCGTGCCGTCTCCAAGGGCCGTATCGCCGTGCTCAATGGTTCCTGAACACCACCATGAACTCTGAACACAGGTCAACCATCAGAACACTCGTAATGTCAACATGCCAATGAGGTTTTCTGGCCGCGACTAATCTATCGAACTCACTCTCCTTCCCTTCGTCCTTCGCGTGGCCTTGCAGGCCTGGCCTGGCCTGCCACAGGCCAGGCCAGGGCAGGCCAGGCGACGACAAGCTCGTCGCCACAGTCATAAAATAGTGACAAGCAGCGACAGAATTGCTCTTCTGAGAATCTATAACAGGGCACTCGATCTGTCTCCACCTCCTCCTCCTCCTCCTCCTCCCTCCCTCCCTCCCCCTCCGTCGCCGCCGCCGCCACCGACCGACGCCAGTTTGCCGATGGTGGGCTGCCAGCCTGGGCGGTCCGGCCGGGTCAGGTAGAGCCGTCGACCCGAACCCACCAGACCCGATCCGACCTAAGAGACCGACCAAATGGCCGGATACCAATCCCATCGACCAACTGGACACTCAACCCACCGACAGAACAACGAGAAACCCAACACATCAGCTGTGGAGACCCGACCGACCAACATAAACACCGACAAGATGTCTCCTCTCCAGCCATCCGTCCTCCCCGATAGTTTACGAACGCTTCGACCTACCAACTGACCCAGCGACTATCCTTCCCAACCAATACACTGACCTGACATATCTCTTAACAACCGCGGGAGAGAGACCGACTACCCATCCATTTTGGACCAACCAGAGACCAAACCATCAGCCTCCTCCATTCTCCATCCATCGCAACTCCCTCTCTGTACTCCACCGCTGAGGCGCCCACCTCCCTACCCGCTTCTCTATACACACCTCCCCGACAGAGCTGCTGCTGCTGCTGCTCTCCATCTCTGCGAGCCCTCACGACCGACATTACTTGGACAAAGGTAATACTTTGCAACTCCTGAGTTATGTGCGTATTCCTAAAGTATATACCCCGTCGGCCGGTACCGGCGGGTTGGGTGGTTGTTAGGGGGTTTAGGCCTATCAACTGCCAGGGTCATGAAGGCCGTCAACGGCTAGTTACATCCACCAGCACAAAGGGGGAAAAAAAAATCTTTCAAAACCTTCTTCAGGTCAGGTGTTGAGGATAATTGTAAGACCAAGTACTCTCTCTCTCTCTCTCTCTCTCTCTCTCTCTCTCTCTACATACCACTACCAACAGGCTGGTACTTGGAGAGCACATTCACGTGTATAGTTCACTCGTTACCTGCTAAACGGCAGCGTGGGTCGGTTAGCAAAAAAAAAAAAAGCAACCATTTGCTTAACATCTAGACACAACCTCTCCTAGTCTGGGATCTGAGACATGACTACCAGTGACAAAGGCCTATCGCAGCAAGGAGTAGTACCAGCGAGTCCTGCGAAAGACGCTCGTACGAAGCCCAGTACACACACACACTCATAATGTAAAGGTATTCAAGAGCGTGCAGAGTTCATTAGAACAACCTTGAGTACCTGAAGAAGGTATTCAATCCTTTTTTTTTTCTCCTCTCTTCTTCTTTTCCCCTCCCCGACCAGCGGGTTATAACGTGACTCTGACGGCCTTATTGATCCCCGGCAGTCGATAGGCCTTAAGCCTAAATAACCCAACCGACCAAGCAGCCAACCACGAGACACACGGGAAGAGAAGCCGCCTTCCGGGCCGGGCCGGGCCGGGCCAGCCCAGCGCCAATCGCCGAGTTCGAGAACCGTTTGTTAGATTTGTTAGAAAACAACGATGTGATTCTCCGGCAGACGCCCGAGGGGTCAATACAACCCCAGCCCTTCCCCCACCCCACCCCCTTGTCCTTCCGTCTCCTCCCCACCCCCCTCTCTCCCAACACCCCGGAACCCTCTTCCTCGGAACACGAAACTTCGGCAGGAACTTCTTCAGGAGGAATAAATCTGGTGTTTACTGACCCAGGTTGATAAATATCTTCCACGGACTTTACTGATGCCACTTCACGTCCTCCAGCAGCCCCAACGTTAGCAATTATGTTTATATGACCGAAATACACACACACACACACACACACACACGCACACATATATATATATATTCCTATGAGTCCACGGGGAATATCTTGATCACGCGCAAAATTGTGATCCTTTCCAACAAATATATATATATATATATATATATATATATATATATATATATATATATATATATATATATATATATATATATATATGGGAATATTTTCAGCACTGCTCTACCTCATTCATTGAACACCTATGCATCCCAGAGCCACTTCTAATACTTCTGGGTTCACAAGCCTCTGTCACACACCTCGGCATCTTACCTTATCCGTGTTGCTATTATCATCACTATCATTACTGCTATCACTTTACTACCAAAGAATAATTAGCTTCCAGTCCCACAGTGCTGAGGATGTACCGCCAACTCGAACAACACCTCTGCCTCCTGTCGCTTTCCCCGTCCGATTAGAGGTGTGTGTGTGTGTGTGTGTGTGTGTGTGTGTGTGTGTGTGTGTGTTATGAGGGGGTAAGGAGGAAGGGTCACCGAGGTACAGTACGTCAGCCTAGCGTGGTGGGGGTCACCTGTGGCGTCCTGGTGTAAAAGAGAGAGAGAGGAGTACCTGTGAGGCGGGTCCTCGTGTTCCTCCTCCCACAACCATTCATATTTTTTTTCCCCTGTGTTCGTCAGCGACGAGGACCCGGCCACGACGGCGACCTCCTGCCGTCTGCGGGTCAGGCTGAGCCTCACGTAACACGCTCGTTACTTCTTAAATAGGAATCTGATCCGGGGGCTTCACGCGATGGCTTCCAGGAACGTACGTACGTACATACCACCACCTTCCTGGTGACATCAGCAGCCGAGGATGATGACCCCATCATGCCACACTGGTGACCTTGGTACCACTACATCAGTGGTGGTGGTACCTCTTGGTTCTCTGGTGACTCTGGTACTCCCATCTGTGGTGATGGTACCTCTCACTCCCCTGGTAACCCTGGTACTCCTTCATGTGGTGCTAGCACCACTTACTCCCCTAGTAACCCTCGTACTCCCATCTGTGGTGATGGTACCCCTTACTCCCCTGGTAACTCTGGTGCCCACTAATATAGTGCTCGCACCCCTAGTAATCCTGGTACCCCTTACTTCCCCTATTAATTCTTGTACCTCCCCTGCTGTGTGTGTGTGTGTGTGTGTGTGTGTGTGTGTGTGTGTGTGTGTGTGTGTGTGTGTGTGTGTGTGTGTGCGGGGCGCCCCAGGTAATAAGACACAGAGACACAATGTCTGTATCACTCACTACTCGTGCCTGGCCAGGCCGCCCACAGTGCCTGGCAGCTGAATGTCTCCTACATGATATTTCACGGTGTGAACACGCCAAGCCGTACGGCCTGGCGTCAGTCGTACCGCTGACGCTGTCAGCCGCCTCCCAGTCGCCACAGGCATCCCCCCCCTTCCTCCCTCTCCACACCCCCCCCCCCATCCCCCAATACGGTGATTATAACCCCCAAGGCGACGCTGACGAAGACGGCGACAGAAGGTGCTCCTGTGGCGGGTTGACAAGGCCACTCCTGACGGAGAGACTCATCGCCAGCTGTCAAGCCAGGAATGTCAAGGTTGTCTGACGGCATGAATCCCGACGATGCATCACTGCCGTCGCTCCCTCACACCCACAGACGCCGGAGGACGGCACCACGGAACTAGTGGCGTCCTCTCCACCACAGACCACACCACAGACCCCCATCGGTGTCCTTCCGTTCACTACAGACCAGCCGGTGCGCCCCCTCCATTCACCACAGACCCAGTGGAGTCCTTTCGTCTACCGCAGCCAACAACAACAATACTGGGCTTTCTCCCCCTCTCCCCATAGGGAGCGCCTGGGTCAGCTCCCCCACCCGTGCCAACAGCATGTAAACCAGCGGTGCCCCCAGCAGTCAGGAACAAGATACTGTGGCGATAGCTCGATGAACTTCTGTCCAGAGGGTCATCGCCGCTCGAACCGGGGAGGGGCAGGACGGTGCTGCATCGCTGCGCATCTTGGCCACTCAGGCTGTTTGAGGCTTCTGCTTGCAGTCCCACGAACCCGCCACAACCTGGCTGAGCAAGGACGCTCTAGCCTCAGCCGTTCTGGTAAGTGTCATCACTACTCTCTATGCCTGTCTCGCCTTGAATGTTCAGATTCCAGCCATCATTTTTGTGTGTGTGTGTATATATATATATATATATATATATATATATATATATATATATATATATATATATATATATATATATATATTATCCCTGGGGATAGGGGATGAAGAATACTTCCCACGTATTCCCTGCGTGTCGTAGAAGGCGACTAAAAGGGGAGGGAGCGGGGGGCTGGAAATCCTCCCCTCTCGTTTTTTTTTTAATTTTCCAAAAGAAGGAACAGAGGGGGCCAGGTGAGGATATTTCAAAAAAGGCCCAGTCCTCTGTTCTTAACGCTACCTCGCCAACGCGGGAAATGGCAAATAGTTTAAAAAAAAAAAAAGAAAAAAATATATATATATATATTATACATTACTATGAGTCCACAGGGAAAAGGAAACACGATAAGTTCCCAAGTGCACTTTCGTGTAATAATCACATGATCAGGGGAGACACATGAGAGAAATATAACAGTCAGTTGATATACAACAAAGACACGTAGCTAGGACGCCATTTATACACACACACACACACACACACACACACACACACACACACACACACACACACACACATACACACGAAAGGTAGAGAGAGAAAGAGACGGAGGGGGATGAAGAAAATGTAGTGTACCTAAATATTGCACTTACACAATACCCCACAGAATACAATAAACTCTACGGACAAAGAACGTCTAGTTTCAGTTCCAGGCTGACCACCTCCCCCCCACCCACACACACACACACACCATTCCTCTCTCTCTCTCTCTCTCTCTCTCTCTCTCTCTCTCTCTCTCTCTCTCTCTCTCTCTCTCTCTCTCTCTCTCTCTCATTTCTATTTTTCTGCCTAACAATCTACAACAGACGCACATAAAAACGTACGAGAAATGGTTAAGTTTTGCGATACGGACACTCTCTGAGGAAGCGTACGTCTGTGTGTGTGTGTGTGTGTGTGTGTGTGTGTGTGTGTGTGTGTGTGTGTGTGTGTGTGTGTGTGTCTGCACAGTCTTGGGACAGACGAAGATGATACACGCTGGCCTTCCCTCTCTGACCGACGCGAAATTGACCAGTCAATGAAAACAGGCGATTGGGAAGGGTGCCAGGGCCGCGGTGCCACCGCCCCTCACACCACCCTACCTCCCAAGAGAGTGCCACATGGCACCCTAGACGGACCCTCACTTCCAGAACAGGGGAAACACACACACACACACACACACACACACACACACACACACACACACACACCAGACACCGTGTCTCTCCCGTGGATTCCCTTCTTGGGTGATTAACGAAAGAGATGGCCTCGCAGACGTGATCTCTCCCCCAGGAACAAAGAGGCTGGTACAAAGGGCTGTGAAAACGTCATATATGGAGGATACCTCATGATGGCCTACCCCATAGGTGGGTATGGGACCTTACCTTACCATACGGATTACTTACGATGGATACGGAGGTCTTTTACCCCCACAGTTTCGACTGAGAACTTACGATGGCCTTGGTGGTCTGCATTCTTACCTAACCTTACGTATGCCTTACGATGATGATATCGGAGGTCTCCTAACCCCAACAGCTCCGTGTCCTGTCGAGCTGCCGAGTTCCTCTGTTTGAAAACTGGCCATACCTGCCCACGCACACAGTGGCGATGGTAGGTTACTGCACCATGGGATACATAAGACTCGGTCTTCTGTTCCGTTCTCCCAGTTCGGCTCTCGCTCACTCCTGTGAGACACAGTCTTCGCTCCATGGCACCGGTTGTTTGAGGGAGAGGAGGAGGAGGAGTAGGAGGAGGCACCCGAAGAGTCTTCCAGGATCTTGTCAGTGGTAGTTCTCCGGAAGTCCTGATACAACAGTGATGGGAACCACGGAAAGGACTTGCTGTTGACCTGCATGATGCACTGGGGGGATGGGGTATAAGACATCAGCAACCTGAGGGGCTGGACAGATGGCGTTGGACGTTGGTCTCCAAATAACCTCCTGCAACATCTCTCTATCTCTCCCTCTTGTAGAGGAGAGTAACGGCACCTTCAACAGCGCCGAAGGGTATACGAGGCTTGACTCTAGGGCATGAGACCTGGATACCTCATGACCACAGTGGGCGTTTGGGAACAGTATCATCCTCTTCTTGGCCCTGGGCCACATTTTTCTTCGTTAGGCCCACGGCGGCGCCGGCTGGAGGTACTGGTGTTTGGGGAAACCTCCCGAGCGTCGGTCCAACTAGTGGAGGGCCTCCTACCGACCGCCTCCGTCAGGAAACTCCTCCGAAGACTGGTGAAGTGGCGATCGAAGTCACGTTAGGGGTAGGGAGGGATGGGGGGGGGGGGGTTCGTCCTGTGACCAGGCCACCGTAGACACGACCATCAGGTATTGATGCATCAGTCGGCCGGTGTCAATCACATGACGCTGACATCCACGGAGGCAGCTGACGATGTCGGTGCTGACGTCAACTGTGTTTTGGTGCTGGCATCGCCGGAGGATCCCGCCCCCTGCTGCCACCAGTGGTAGACGACGGATTGAATGGATAGTTATATATGCGTGTGGGTGTGCCAGTCTTTCGCAGGTTCCCAGATGAAGAATTTTTGCGAGAGAAAATTTGAAGGCATGCGCTATTAAGACAGAGATACTGAAGACACAGACTTTGAAGACTTAATGAAGACAGAGAAACATTTGCAGGTACGGACTTCGAAGTTCCCTGTTCAGATAGACTGATCTTGATCTTTCATTCATAACAGAACGAACTTGAAGTGTTCGTTTCATTATGCAAGAAATGGAAACCGGAGACCAACATTTCCTCTTCCAAACGTATGCAATACTTCAGACAGTTTGTAAACAGGCGGGCAACCAATCGCCGTTCATAACCCACTGTCTTAAGACGGTATACAAACACACTGGACTGCTTGCCAACGACAGACAGTTCTTGTTGCGCTACGACTAATTCTTAAAAAACAGACAAGCAGTTTATCATCAAGATCATCGTTCGTGTCCCGCACCACCTCAAGACAGTATATGAAACATCTGGACAGTTTACCAACAATAGACTGTTCGCGCTGCATTCTCTTACCTTATAAAGAGACGGATAATATATCGTCAATATGCAATGCATAGTGCACTGCCTTAGACATGTGTATAAAGAGGTGAACAGTTTATCATCAACGTACAACCAATGATGCCGTATCTTGATAAGCCATGAGGTGGACAGTTTAAATCAACAGACCATCCATGTTCTACTATCTCAGACAGCGTATATAAACAGACGAACACTTTATAATCAAACAAACCACCCATGCTGATAAACATCATGTCTTTGCTCTCTTAATAATCATGGACATTGTTCGCTATCTACTACAAATAAATGAAAGAAATCTTAAGTATATATATATATATATATATATATATATATATATATATATATATATATATATATATATATATTGTAGGGATGATGGGGGTACTTACCGAGTGCGTGAAGGTGGTGGGCGCGATGATGGTGTGGGCGTGGTGGTGGTGCGAGGCAGGGGCGGCGCGGGCGGAGCGTCGCTGGGACCAGAGCCGGGCGCCCATCTTAGAGTGGCCCAAGACACAGGACACGACGGCCGTGACCAACACCGCGGCCAACACGATCACCAGCACCTGCACCCCGCTCACTGTGGGGGCGAGGCCAGGGGGGAGCAACGTCAGTAGAGTCGGTCGGTTAGGGAGGAGGAGGAGGAAAGGGGAGGGTGGGTGTTATTGATGGGATGGCTGGAGAGTCAGTGGGGGCAAGCGAGGGTATGGGGAAAAGTCAATGAAGGAGGAAAAACATAAAAGACATCATATATATATATTTTTTTTTTTTTTTTTTTTGCTTTGTCGCTGTCTCCCGCGTTTGCGAGGTAGCGCAAGGAAACAGACGAAAGAAATGGCCCAACCCACCCCCATATATATATATATATATATATATATATATATATATATATATATATAAGGTAAGGTTAGGTTAGGGGCAACGCGAATGTAAGATTCTCTCCCCGTAACAAACACAAATAAATCACACAAATACACAGACAAACAGACACACACACACACACACACACACACAGACACACACACACAGACACACACACACACACACACACACACACACACACACTCACACCCTGGGGGGAAAATCAAGAACATTCCGGAATTATTATATCATACAAACTCCACCTGTGATAACATTTGCCCGACGCCAGATGTACATAACACAAAACAACACAAACATAAACTGAATAAACAGATCATTAAATATTCTTTATTACGAAAGAAATCTCAAGAAACTGGAATGCCTTCCTACACTTGTTAATACCTTCCTGTACTTGTAAGTGCCTTAAAATACTTGTTATCGCCCTCCTGTATTTGTTAATGCCTTCCTCTGCTTGTTGATGCCTGTACTTGAATTCCGTACATTTAGAGACTTGGAAAAAAATATCTTCTCTCTCGTCCAGAAAGCAGGTATTTCCCGTAACAATGTTGAATCTTCTGCTCTATAACCAATCATGTATTTATCTTCACACATTTCCCTTATTTACTGTAAGCCTTTGGATATTTCTGTGTGTGTTTCCGTGAGGTCGTAAATCCTCGCCGTGGCCATGCTAATGTGCCCCTTATGTCGCAGGAGAGCTTAACTTTCCCCCTAAGGAAGTCTACCTTCAAATCTGTAAAAAAGAATAATAGACGTGAGGGCACCACGCTACCCATTTTCTGTTTTATTTCCCCTCCCCGATGACGTGAGTTCCACGCGAGTTAAGGAAAACGGGCGAGCAGGGGTAACTATCTCATTCCCTTTATGAAATTAGAAAAGAAAAAAAATCGGTGAAAAAGGTGAGTTAATTAGTAGAGACGACAGTTTCTATTAGATGGTTCTTTACTGCATATTTTTTCTTTTACTTATTTGTATCAGTCTTTCTGACACGTTTCCCTGCTTAGCGCCCCTACAAAGTCCTTAGCCACCCTTATAAAACCCTTAACCAACCTTGGCAAATCCTGCCATCTCCATAACCATCCCCGCTACGCCTTTAAACACCCTTGCCACACCCTCAATCACCCATGACATGCCCTTGAGCACCCCTGCCACGCCCTCAGTGACCCTTGTCATGCCCTTAGACGCTCCAGCCACGCCTTTATCCGCCTCCGCCATGCCCTTTGCTCCCCCTTCCCCTTCCCCCCTAATGCTTTGCAACCCATGACGTCCCATCACCTCTTTCATGACGTCCCCTTCCCATCTCCACATCCCCCTACCCACCTCCCCTCTTTCCTCCTCTCCCTCCTTTCCCCCCTTCTTTCCAACCTGTGATCTCCCTCCCCCTTCCCTTTCATAACGTCCCTCCCCCCTCTTGCCCATCCATCCCCTCTCCACCCAAACCCCCACCCTCGACATCATATCCTCCCCTCCCTCCCCCACCCCCCCAAACCTGACGAATGAAGTACATCACACTATACCTAAACTGCTCATTACCCTCACCGTCTCCCTGTAATCCAATCCTGCGGCGCATCTTCAATCCGGCGTCCGCAGATAACAGGCCCGTGGGCTCGACTGGTCTCTGTGTTCAGTGATCCCGAGTCTCCCTGGATCAGGCCAGGGGGAGGACCACCTGCCTCCTAGCCCCGGCTGGCGGCGAGACCGATCATTCACCCTTGAACGCCTATCCGTCAAGCGTAGCGTGGACTTGACTGACATCAAACCAAGGTATCCATTACCTCCCTCGGGTGGGTAATGCCTATAATCGTGTGGGTAATATGAGGAGGGGTTACAGGAACACCCTGGGGTTGTCCCTCCGCAGGAGCCAGGCAAGCACACCCCCACCACGGACGTTCCCGTCACAGACCCAACCGCAAGCAATGGAGGTAAAGCTCCTCTCCACCTCCACCGCCACGGCTTCGAGGCTGACCTTGAGGGAGGAGGCAGCCAAGCGGAGGGGAAAAGGGAGGTTGGTGCGACATGCTACAAGAGAGAGAGAGAGAGAGAGAGAGAGAGAGAGAGAGAGAGAGAGAGAGAGAGAGAGAGAGAGAGAGAGAGAGAGAGAGAGGCGCGTCTACCGCCACCACCTCGAGGTTGACCTTGAGGAAGAGAAGATCAAGCAGAGAGGGTGAGACTTTTCTAATATACTCGACAAGCACGCACGAGGGTGGCAGGGGGGAGGAGACCTCTACACCCAGCACTTCGAGGCTGACCTTGAGGAAGAGCCAATCAAGCAAGGAGACGGAGGGGCTGGTAATATAAGCATCAAGCACCTTATCTTGAACCTCGACCGCCAGCACTTCAAGGCTGAGTCCTCTGACGCCTCTGGGGTCCTTCACAGTCAGGTGGATGGGAAAGAGGGGGTGGGGGGAAGGAAGGAAGGAAGGAGAGATGGAAGACATGATCCACTACGATCCAACACGGGTTACGACTGCTAGGATGAATCTAGAGACCGGCCAAATCAGTGGGTTCACCTTAGATCATTGCACAGTGGAGGGTTTTTCCAGGAACACTCACTCAACGAACGAGGTTTTCTGCAGAGACCTACCATACAGAGAGGTTTTCTACGGTCTCGTACACTGGGTTTCTAACAGTCCAACCCTTCAGCAGGTTTCACAGAGGAAGAATAAAAAAAAACATTGAAGAGGGTTTCCTCAGCGTCTCAACACAATAAGGTTCACCAGAGACCCATCAAACAACACAGTTTTCCATTACCACTGGACGAGACACAATGGTGCTGACGGCATCACTTGTATCACACCGACGTCAGGCCTCCGTTTCGCCCGTCCGAGGTCGTCAATTCCCCCCAGCCCCTCACCTGAGCACCCAGTTCCTCACCTAAGCATCCAGCTCCTCACCTAGCCCCTCACCTGGGCACCCAACCCCTCACCTGGATACCTAACCCCTTACCTAAGCACCTAGCCCCTCGCCTGAGCACCTAGGTCCTCACATGAGCACCCAGCCCCTCACCTGAGCACCTAGCCCCTCACCTGGGCACCCAACCTATCATCTGGATACCTAGCCTCATACCTAAGCACCCAGCACCTCACCTGAGCACCTAGCTCTCCATCTAAGCACCTAAATCCCTACCTGAGCACCCAGCTCATCACCTCACCACCTTACCTGAACACCTAGGTCCCAAACCTGAGCACCCAGGCTGCTCCTACGAGCTTCTAACCTCTCAACTGAGCACCCTCAGCTGCTACCCTGAGCACCCACACCTGCCTCGCTGGACACAACGTAATAACACGTTCGTCAGGGGCAGGTCCTGTACAGGATTTTGTTTCCCGTTGGTTATGTTGTAATGGCCCAGACTTTTTTCTTTTCAATGCTGCGCGTTTCTGACACACGTTAAAATATATTCATTCTCTTTGTTTTTTCACACTCGACACAGAAAGTCTATAGAAATTATTCCTGGTTAAATTACAGTCATTCATTATATATATATATATATATATATATATATATATATATATATATATATATATATATATATATATATATATATATATATATATGTGTGTGTGTGTGTGTGTGTGTGTGTGTGTGTGTGTGTGTGTAAAAGGTGAAGCCTATATCATCATACTGAAAGATATCTTTAACTGAGTTACATGACCTAATATTCACTATATATATATATATATATATATATATATATATATATATATATATATATATATATATATATATATATATATATATATATATATATATCACTGTAACAAAAATATTTCTCTATCAGTTATACCATGGCCATGTTCCCCTCCGTGGCAGGGGGAACATATTATTTTTGTCACATTTCTTCCTTTTCCTTTTTTTTTTTCCTGTCTGTTGCTTCCAAAAAACCACCAGCACAGCGCCACACCCTTCGTTACTGGGTTGAATGATTTGGAAACTCGCCTCACCACACACACACACACACACACACACACACACACACACACACACACACAATTTTTTTAAACTTTTTTCTTTTCCACTAAGTCTTTTAATAACCTTTATGGGGGTCAAAAAAAAAAAAGGTCAAAAGAAAACGTGCTTTTTCTATAAAAATCTAACCCCGACCGACATTACCACTGCCACCAGAGAGGGACACATTGACATTCCTTCATTGGTGTGGTGGGATGGCCCTTCGTTCCGTACGGCTGAATCCCATTTTTCATATCTATCGAAGTAGGTCCTTTCATGATTATTGCATGGTCAAAAGTACACACGCCAAAAAAGGAAAACTTAAATATGTATACAATTTTTTTTTTTGGACTGCAGTTCCTCACACAGTCTCAATCAACTGAGACCGAGACACGACAGGCACGTATCTTTCCACCCGACCCATACAATGCAAAAGATAAATTTTGATATCTCAGATACCCCTAATATCCTGTGTGGGTCCAGAGACACTCAGAAGCCACTCCTAACTCGCTGGCTGCCACATCCTCAAGGCGACACTGCTGAGTCCCTGACACAAGAGAGATCATCTGAGGCACTGCATGTAGGGAGGCATAGACTGTACTACACTCGCTTTGGAAATCTTGGTCTCTCTGGTATGGAACCTTATCCTTCTTAGTTCACCACGAGAGACGAGTGTTCCGTTGTTATGCTGCAAGCCAGCATCTAACGTTACGTGTAGCCTAAGATCGGTTTCCGAGGAGTTCTACTTTCCCTCCATCACCTCCGGTTTGGCATGGGGCCTCATCTTAACTGACGTGCACCTTACGATGGTTTTGGAGGTCTTCTACCACCACAGCTGGGCCTGAGACCTTAACTTGCCTTACGTGTACCTTACGATGGTTTTGGAGGTCTTCTACCACCACAGCTGGGCCTGAGACCTTAACTTGCCTTACGTGTACCTTACGATGGTTTCGGGGCTGTCTTCTACCACCACAGGCGCGGCCTGAGACCTTAACTTGCCTTACGTGTACCTTACGATGGTTTTGGAGGTCTTCTACCACCACAGGCGCGGCCTGAGACCTTAACTTGCCTTACGTGTGCCTTACGATGGTTTCTACCACCACAGGCGCGGCCTGAGACTAAGCTTTCGTGTTGTTTCCTCTACTTGACCAGGCTGTCGGAGGCCGCCAGAACCTGTAGGCCTACGCGACCACTGCATTCAGCCACAGTTTACAGGCTCCCGTCCATGAAGCTTCACTTCAGTTCACTCCTCAACAGTTCACGTTGTTCCCAAGGGTTGCAAGCAATGTATCACACCCAATTCTGAGTACAGGACGAATTACAGGTTTCTCCTAAGTGTGTACCACAGTACCTTTTAATTTCAGCTATGATATTTCAAAATTCCCTCAGCCATGTCGTGCCATTAGAGATTCGTATTTCTAAAGTCCGTAATGGGGACCATTTTACGAAAATTACCGGTGCTGTAATAATCAAGTAATTTATAAACATTAGCCTCATATTCATGAGAGACTATTTGTTTGTTATGGAGGGAGGGGCGGGGGAAGAGGGAGTGGGTATGAGGCGAGGAAGGTAAAGGGGTATGTGGGTCTGGCGGTAAGGGAGGGGGAGAGAGAAGTCGGAGGCAGGGGTGTTTTATTAGGGGGTGTGGTGGCCCCGGGGCGGGTCCACTTGGACCATTAGTTTAATACAGATCTTGTCATGAGGCTATAGGTAATACCAGTCTTTATTCCTTCGTGCTTTTGTATTGAGATCTGCTATTTTCTGGCTTTGAATTATGAGGTCCCGTGTAATGAGGTGTTGCTGTCTCTCTTGCAGCGATGCTTACAAGTCCCTCACACCATCACGGGCGCCACTCACTCCTCCTCCGTCTCCTCCTCCTACTCTTCTTCTTCTTCTTCCCGGACTCTTAGTTCAGCTCTCTCTCTCTCTCTCTCTCTCTCTCTCTCTCTCTCTCTCTCTCTCTCTCTCTCTCTCTCTCTCTCTCTCTCTCACCTCCAACATCACGTAGCCACCTCCACCCTTGCCAGCACGCATCAGCCACTCTCTCCTCTTCCTCCTCCTCCTTGACCTCTTCCTCGAAGTCCTGTCCTCACGTCACCATAGCTTTCGCCTCCACACACACACACACACACACACACACACACACGTCTACGATTCTCTCCTTCCGGTATGGCATACCTTCCCAACTTCCCCTCTCCACCCCCGCCTTTACCCCCTCTCGCCTCTCTCCTGGCACACAGCGCCTGTCCCGTGAGCGCTTGGCGTCTGTGGTACCCTCACCTGCAACCCAACCCAACACCCCATCCTTCCTCCTCCTCCTCCTCACTCGAGGTGGTATTGGGGAATACCAGTCGCCGGGTAACGGGGGAGGAGTAGAGCCAAGATGATTTCCTGGATCCTACCAGTCATCAGGGGTCTATTTAAGAACCTGGCAATGTCTGCCTACGGTATAACTCCCCCTCCCTCACACCCTGAATAACAACTACATGCTAGAAGCGAGTGTGTGTGTGTGTGTGTGTGTGTGTGTGTGTGTGTGTGTGTGTGTGTGTGTACGCGCATCAGGCTGGAAAAAGCTTATCAGCTGACCGTTCTGTACACATTCCAAACCCCGCTCAAGTCCAGCATGAGTCTATAAACATTCAAATGCTTTAATTATTCAAATGCCTAGTGTACTCCCGTCTTGATGGAATGGTACGGTGGAGGCCAGGGGTACTTACTGATGGTATCAGCGTATGGTATACTACCCAAGGGTAAACCCGGCAATGGTTTACCCTCCATCTGACAAGCGGTTTGCACCCCATTACGCAGCGTCATCAGGTGGGGGCCTTGATGGCAATCTTGTGTACATGGGTGAAGGGGTAGGTTCGGAGGAGGAGGAGGGAAGGAGGAGGAGGATGGATGGGGGTTGGTTGAGTTGCTTTGGGTGGTGGTGGTGGGTGGGTTGTTTAGTGGGTGGTTTGGAGGGGAAGGTGGGAGAGAGAGGGGGAGGTTCGGGGGTAGGTTAAGCTACCCACCGCAGGGAAATGGTCAAGCAGTCAGGCAGGCAGGCGCAGTTGCTTACATAACCGGAGTGACGCCCCATCCGCGCTGGGGGGGGGACTTCCCATTCTCTACAACCTCTAAACAACGATCTATCTTCAGTCTTCGTGTGTCTATTTCTTCGTATGATTGACCAAGGGAAACTCCCTCTTTTCTTGTAGAGGGGGGGAGTGTGCAGGGCCCTGGAGTTACGGGTCTGTGCATGGTCTGTACAAGGACCTCATCGTTGCCCCCCCCCCCCCCCCTACGAAACTGTACAAGGCTATGTACTTCAGATCTGCGGATCCCTTCTGTTCACTTGTTCTTGTCCATTACCGCATGCTCAGTTTACCCAATCCGTTTGCCATCCATATTTTGACATACGTATCCTTCTCTAGCAATCCATCTCTCCATCATTTAAAATAACTTTTTCTCATCCTATTTACGCAAAAGGTAATTAAATACGCGTAAAAAGTTAATACACAGTAAAATGCTTATCAACATTTTTGCAACTTATAAAAAAAGAGAAACTTGAAAGCTAATAAACATACTTACAATTTTACAAATACTTAGAACAAGACACCACGTAGCCCCCAAAGAGAGAGTGTAGATCGTGCATCCCCCCATAGCGTAGATGGTGTAGCCCCCAGAGAGTGTGTAGATCGTGCATTCCTCAGAGCGTAGATGGTGTAGCCCCCAGAGAGTGTGTAGATCGTGCATCCCCCCATAGCGTAGATGGTGTAGCCCCTAGAGAGTGTGTAGATCGTGCATCCCCCAGGGCGTAGATGGTGTAGCCCCCAGAGAGTGTGTAGATCGTGCATCCCTCAGGGCGTAGATGGTGTAGCCTCCAGAGAGTGTGTAGATCGTGCATCCCCCCATAGCGTAGATGGTGTAGCCCCTAGAGAGTGTGTTGATCATGCATCCTCCCAGGGCGTAGATGGTGTAGCCCCCAGAGAGTGTGTAGATCGTGCATTCCCCCAGAGCGTAGATGGTGTAGCCCCCAGAGAGTGTGTAGATCGTGCATCCCCCCAGGGCGTAGATGGTGTAGCCCCTAGAGAGTGTAGATCGTGCATTCCCCCCAGAGGATAGATGGTGTAGCCCCCAGAGAGTTACGGGCGAGTCTGCCGTGTGTCTGGTTGGACGTTCCACCTTTAAATTGTCGGTCTGGCCTCCGAGTGAACATCCACAGAACAAATGACAAAATTCTTGCATCCGAACCTCTGTCGCTCCGGTTATCATTACACACACACACACACACACACACACACACACACACACACCCACAAGGAGTCCATCCCTTCCCTGCTACTGAAGGCAGTGCAATCCTGAAGCAGCAGGGGATCTGGGTGTGTTATGTACGACAATGGAAGATTTCAGTAACACAAATTTTGCGTTATTCTTCCCACGGTTTTCGACCAAACTAACATCCCCTCAAGCACAGCGCCGACATGACCTTACCCCCAAGAGTTAACAACATTTCCACTCGGATGTTAACATCCTCACGTCACATTACCAGAACAATTCCTGGACCCATTAAGAAAACGGTGTGAGAGTTTGAGGTCCTTACAGCTTACGGCCACAGCTCAAAATCTAACGAAGGTACCTTAAGATTCTCGGTCAGAATTGGACCATTTCTACAAAACCCAAAACTCCTACGAAGCAGAGAGAGAAAAATGAGACGCTAAAGTTAGCATTCTTATGTTAAAATCTTACGCTACAACGGACACTCTTACGTTGAATCTACGGAGGGCTGTTACTTCCGTAGCCCACCAGACCCTGACGTACTTACAGAACCGTCTCCACCACCCTGACGTACTTACAGAACCGGACCTCAAGTACAATTCGTCTCGTGAGCGAGAAAGAAAAAGGAAGAAATATATAATATATATATATAATGTTCACCCGACGCATCACCACTACCAAACCCCATGCGATGTTACTGCTCCCCCCCATCTCTCTCTCCTCTCTCTCTCTCTCTCTCTGGGTGAACGCACTACGCGTCACTGCAGTAAATTTCGGCTCTGGTAGTGCGTATGGACCACTCGCCTTCCGCCACGCCAATACTTCTCCGGGGCTTGATTGAACAAGAAAAAAAAAATGAAAATAATAAAAGAAAAAAAAGAAAAAAAGAGAAAAAAAAAACGATTCCACTATATTACAGGTCTTCCTCCGTCGTAAATATAGCGAGGTAATCTACGGCCTCCCGTCCACTGGGATGACACTGTAATCCACTAACTCTCCAATGGATTTTCTTTTTTTTTTTTTTAATATATGAAGCGTCCAGTCACCCATATAATGTTCGGGGGGCAAGGAAGAAAAAAAAATTCATCCCCTCTCCTTCCAGACTGCGTATTCTACCATCCCATACAAAGGTCATGTACGCAAAGACATTCAATATCATCATTTTTTCCCCCTTTTTTTTTTCAGGGAACTTTGACAGCGGCGCCACGCATCGGTGAGGTCGTCTGTATGGCAGGGATTGCACACACACACACACACACACACACACACACACACACACACACACACGGGGTGTGGATGACGCTCCCGTGCAACTCTTAAAGGCCTTGAGCACGACGGCAACGACCCTTGAGCACGACGGCAACGACCCTTGAGCACGACGGCAACGTCCCTTGAGCACGACGGCAACGACCCTTGGGCACGACGGTAACCACCCTCGGGTATATTGACATGACTTCAGACCTGATATTTTAAAGAGTCAGGTCAAACGGCAGGCCAACAAACACACAGTTATCCTTAAGAGGAGGATAAAGGCATGATACACACACACACACACACACACATACACACACACACACACACATATATATATATATATATATATATATATATATATATATATATATATATATATATATATATATATATATATATAATGAAATGTTCACAGAAAAACCCTTGTATGTATTGCATCGTCAGATAAAACATACGTGGGGTAATTTAAGCACTCCCCGCGTCGGGCTCGCTAAAGTCGTTTATCACACGGTTCATATCGCCAGTGACACTCATAACAGCTAGTCCAGCCCGTTCTGGCTGCTTACCACAACAGCCGACTCGAGAACAGGTAAAAGGCGGAGCACTGGGAACGACCCAGCAAAACCGTCATTCCCTCTTCCCAGAAGGCAGACTGGGGGGACGGGCGTAATCTTTTCACCCGACGGGTTACAGTCTGGTACGGAATTACTGTACGTGCGATGCGTGATGGCCTTCCGCGAGGAGGAGGCTACGTGTAAGACTCTTATTTGAAACGAAGCTCGAAGCCGATGGTAGATTTTTTTTTCCCCCAATCTTTTTATTCATTTCAGTGAAGGCGCCCTAAGTTCATTCATCATTACCTGGCGTCAGTCCCCTGTTCCACTGTCACATAATGATGGTTTTAAAAACTTGCAGGTCGTGATCGAGTCGCCCCCTTTTGCTTCCACTCTCTTCCTTAGCGAGCAGTTCTATGGCCCCTTGACCTCCCCAAACGTAACCCAGCTGTCTTAATTCCCGTACGATCTTTGTTGACCTCCTCCGGAGCCTCTTTGTTTGCTCTCTATGTGCTTTGTTGACCTCCTCCGGAGCTTCTCTGTTTACTCTCTACGTGCTTTTCGAAGTGAGGTGACCCAGCGTACGGTGCATGTTCTGGTATTGAGCCTAACATGTACAAAGTACAAAAGATAACTCTGTGGAAAAGTCTTTTTTTCCTAAACCATGTATGTACAAAAGGGGCAATCTTACAGGTGTCCAGTTGACCTGTGGTGGATCAATACCTGAAAATAGGGGAAGTGGAGCTCATGCCTAAAAAAAAAAAAAAAAAGGTGGTGGGAAACTTTAAAAAACCTTTAAAAAGAGGTGGTGGGAAACCTTAAAAAACCCTTAAAAAGAGGTGGTGGGAAACATTAAAAAAAAACTAAAACAAGGATATCTTCGCCATGGGACGTGAGATACTTGCGGCACCTGTTTAATAAGTGACATAATGCACCAGATCTCGTAAGGTCAAGGCCATCAGCTACATGATGTGAGGTTTACGGCAATTAAATCCACGATTATTTACACCTTTTTTTTTTCTAAAGTCCCCTTCCCTTCCTCTCCCCACCCTGGTCGGGTTGCGGCGAAGGGGTGAGTGAAGGATTCATGATGAGTATCTTACATACGACTCATCAAGGACTCATAGCGATGTCCCCCAGCACTATGGCTGCTGGTAGGAGCGTTAGAACAAAGGAAAATACGTGACACACAAATCTCTGTTACAAGTCTAAAAAACTTTGGAAAAAATCGTACAAAAAAAAAAAAACCTTGTGATTCACACAATATCTGAAGAACTCAGGGAGAAAATACTGTAAAGACTATATTTTCTCATGGAAATGCGGGCCACAGATTCACACAACCTGGATGATCAGCGAAGCGGCAGAGGCAGGCATCTGGGTCTCAGCCCGAGCCACTGGGTTAGAGACGGGGCCCTAAAGCCGACGTAAGGTACCGGCAAAACGGACCCGTCTACGCAGGACATTAGAAGGCTTGGTGTACCGCTTGGATCGTACTACATAACTTGGTAACTTGAGTTAGGGGAGGGTAAGCACCTAGGAGCTTGGTGACCTGGTGCGCTCGATAGAGAATTCTGGTGGCATGGATGGACACCACGACGGTCTGGTGACTCGCACACGAGGGTAGAAAGACGACTTGCCTCGTGAAGTCTACGGAGGTCTTCATCCCCTACAGCCCAGGCTGGGCCCAGGCTGCTGGAATGGGGGTCGTTGATCGGCCAAGCTTGTTGGAAGCCGCAGCCCCTCCAGGCCCACATAGATCCCACAGCCAGCCTGGTCTGGTACACTTTGCAGGTACTGTCCAATGCACTCTTGAACTTCTCTACAGTGCATCCCGTGTTATTTCTGACGATAGATGGCAAGGTGTTTGAAGACTCTTGGGCCCCGGAGGTTTGAGGCGTTCTCTCTTATTTGCACATATCGCACCTCTGTATTTCAGATGTAGCATTTTATAAAGTCTTCCATGCCTGTCGTGCCGGTAGGACGTTGTCAATGTAATCTGGGAACCATACCTTCAAGGATCATCCAGGTATAGAGGATGGTACACCTCGCCCGTCTGCATTCCAGAGGAGT